>NC_060178.1:13510068-13810068 GCF_021184085.1 Oncorhynchus gorbuscha
AACACATCAGACACAACCTGATTTTCACCCGGCAACCAAACAGAAATAGCCCACATGTGGCTCTGATGTCATCACCAGAGAGCAGGAAAATTATAAGTCACACTACAGTGTTGTCAGCCTGCACTCATCTAAGTGTGTGTGTGTGTGTGTGTGTGTGTGTGTGTGTGTGTGTGTGTGTGTGTGTGTGTGTGCGTGCGTGCGTGCGTGCGTGCGTGCGTGCGTGTGTGTGTGTGTGTGTGTGTGTGTGTGTGTGTGTGTGTGTGTGTGTGTGTGTGTGTGTGTGTGTGTGTGTGTGTGTGTGTGTGTGTGTGTGTGTCTATGTGTCCTTTGGAAGGATGAGAATATATTTGACACTGTACCAGTGGATTTGCTGAGTTATACCTACTCTGAGTCTTCCTCTGTGGTGGTCCAGGATGTGGTTGTTGAGGTGCAGACACTGGGATATGGGATATGCTGATATGTGCTGATGGAGTGCTGATGGGGCTAAAGGGTTCGAATAGGAAGCGAGGACATACGTATGGTTCTCTGTAGCTCATTCGGTACAGAAGGACACTTGTAATGCCAGGATAGTGGGTTTGATGACAACGCTGTTGGGGCTGGGTATAGAGTTGGGGCTGGGGTATAGAGCTGGGGCTGGGTATAGAGTTGGGGCTGGGTATAGAGCTGGGGCTGGGTATAGAGCTGGGGCTGGTTATAGAGTTGGGGCTGGGGTATAGAGCTGGGGCTGGGAAGAGAGCTGGGGCTGGGAAGAGAGCTGGGGCTGGGAATAGAGTTGAGGCTGGGAAAAGAGCTAGGGCTGGGAAGAGAGCTGGGGCTGGGAAGAGAGTTGGGGCTGGGAAGAGAGTTGGGGCTGGGAAGAGAACTGGGGCTGGGAAGAGAGTTGAGGCTGGGAAGAGAGCTAGGGCAGTGAAGAGAGCTGGGGCTGGGAAGAGAGTTGGGGCTGGGAAGAGAGTTGGGGCTGGGAAGAGAGCTGGGGCTGGGAAGAGAGTTGAGGCTGGGAAGAGAGCTAGGGCTGGGAAGAGAGCTGGGGCTGGGAGAGAGCTGGGGCTGGGAATAGAGTTGGGGCTGGGTAGAGAGCTGGGGCTGGGAAGAGAGCTGGGGCTGGGAATAGAGTTGGGGCTGGGTAGAGAGCTGGGGCTGGGTATAGAGTTGGGGCTGGGTAGAGAGCTGGGGCTGGGTATAGAGTTGGGGCTGGTTAGAGAGCTGGCGCTGGGTATAGAGTTGGGGCTGGGAAGAGAGCTGGGGCTGGTATAGAGTTGGGGCTGAGGTATAGAGCTGGGGCTGAGGTATAGAGTTGGGGCTGGGTAAAGAGTTGGGGCTGAGGTATGGAGCTGGGGCTGAGGTATAGAGTTGGGGCTGGGTAAAGAGTTGGGGCTGAGGTATGGAGCTGGGGCTGGGTATAGAGCTGGGGCTGAGGTAGAGAGCTGGGGCTGGGAAGAGACCTGGGGCTGAGGTATAGAGCTGGGGCTGGGTATAGAGCTGGGGCTGGGTATAGAGCTGGGGCTGGGGTATAGAGCTGGGGCTGAGGTATAGAGTTGGGGCTGGGGTATAGAGCTGGGGCTGGTATAGAGTTGGGGCTGGGGTATAGAGTTTGGGCTGGGTATAGAGTTGGGGCTGAGGTATAGATTTGGGGCTGGTATAGAGCTGGGGCTGGGTATAGAGCTGGGGCTGAGTATAGAGTTGGGGCTAGGTATAGAGTTGGGGCTGGGGTATAGAGCTGGGGCTGAGGTATAGAGTTGGGGCTGGGTAAAGAGTTGGGGCTGAGGTATGGAGCTGGGGCTGGGTATAGAGCTGGGGCTGAGGTAGAGAGCTGGGGCTGGGAAGAGACCTGGGGCTGAGGTATAGAGCTGGGGCTGGGTATAGAGCTGGGGCTGGGTATAGAGCTGGGGCTGGGGTATAGAGCTGGGGCTGAGGTATAGAGTTGGGGCTGGGGTATAGAGCTGGGGCTGGTATAGAGTTGGGGCTGGGGTATAGAGTTTGGGCTGGGTATAGAGTTGGGGCTGAGGTATAGATTTGGGGCTGGTATAGAGCTGGGGCTGGGTATAGAGCTGGGGCTGAGTATAGAGTTGGGGCTAGGTATAGAGTTGGGGCTGGGGTATAGAGTTGGGGCTGGGGGGGCTGAGGTAGAGCTGGGGCTGGGTATAGAGCTGGGGCTGGTATAGAGCTGGAGCTGGTATAGAGCTGGGGCTGGTATAGAGCTGGGGCTGGGTATAGAGCTGGGGCTGAGGTATAGAGCTGGGGCTGGTATAGAGCTTGGGAAGAGAGCTGGGGCTGGGAAGAGAGCTGGGGCTGGGGGTAGAGCTGGGGCTGGGGTATAGAGTTGGGGCTGGGTATAGAGGTGGGGCTGGGTATGGAGCTGGGGCTGGGAAGAGAGTTGGGTCTGGGAAGAGAGCTGGGGCTGGGAAGAGAGTTGGGGCTGGGAAGAGAGCTGGGGCTGGGAAGAGAGTTGGGGCTGCGAAGAGAGCTGGAGCTGGGAAGAGAGCTGGGGCTGGGAATAGAGTTGGGGCTGGGAAGAGAGTTGGGGCTGGGAAGAGAGTTGGGGCTGGGATGAGAGCTGGGGCTTGGAAGAGAGTTGGGGCTGGGAAGAGAGCTGGGGCTGGGAAGAGAGCTGGGGCTGGGAAGAGAGCTGGGGCTGGGAAGAGAGTTGAGGCTGGGAAGAGAGTTGAGGCTGGGAAGAGAGCTAGGGCTGGGAAGAGAGCTGGGGCTGGGAAGAGAGTTGGGGCTGGGAAGAGAGTTGGGGCTGGGAAGAGAGCTGGGGCTGGGAAGAGAGTTGAGGCTGGGAAGAGAGCTAGGGCTGGGAAGAGAGCTGGGGCTGGGAAGAGAGCTGGGGCTGGGAATAGAGTTGGGGCTGGGTAGAGAGCTTGGGCTGGGTATAGAGTTGGGGCTGGGTAGAGAGCTGGGGCTGGGTATAGAGTTGGGGCTGGTTAGAGAGCTGGCGCTGGGTATAGAGTTGGGGCTGGGAAGAGAGTTGGGGCTGGGAAGAGAGCTGGGACTGGGAAGAGAGCTGGGGCTGGGAAGAGAGTTGAGGCTGGGAAGAGAGCTAGGGCTGGGAAGAGAGCTGGGGCTGGGAAGAGAGCTGGGGCTGGGAATAGAGTTGGGGCTGGGTAGAGAGCTGGGGCTGGGTATAGAGTTGGGGCTGGGTAGAGAGCTGGGGCTGGGTATAGAGTTGGGGCTGGTTAGAGAGCTGGCGCTGGGTATAGAGTTGGGGCTGGGAAGAGAGCTGGGGCTGGTATAGAGTTGAGGCTGAGGTATAGATCTGGGGCTGAGGTATAGAGTTGGGGCTGGGTAAAGAGTTGGGGCTGAGGTATAGAGCTGGGGCTGGGTATAGAGCTGGGGCTGAGGTAGAGAGCTGGGGCTGGGAAGAGAGTTGAGGCTGGGAAGAGAGCTAGGGCTGGGAAGAGAGCTGGGGCTGGGAAGAGAGCTGGGGCTGGGAATAGAGTTGGGGCTGGGTAGAGTGCTGGGGCTTGGTATAGAGTTGGGGCTGGGTAGAGAGCTGGGGCTGGGTATAGAGTTGGGGCTGGTTAGAGAGCTGGCGCTGGGTATAGAGTTTGGGCTGGGAAGAGAGCTGGGGCTGGTATAGAGTTGGGGTTGAGGTATAGAGCTGGGGCTGAGGTATAGAGTTGGGGCTGGGTAAAGAGTTGGGGCTGAGGTATAGAGCTGGGGCTGGGTATAGAGCTGGGGCTGAGGTAGAGAGCTGGGGCTGGGAAGAGACCTGGGGCTGAGGTATAGAGCTGGGGCTGGGTATAGAGCTGGGGCTGAGGTAGAGAGCTGGGGCTGGGAAGAGACCTGGGGCTGAGGTATAGAGCTGGGGCTGGGTATAGAGCTGGGGCTGGGGTATAGAGCTGGAGCTCGGTATAGAGCTGGGGCTGAGGTAGAGAGCTGGGGCTGGGAAGAGAGCTGGGGCTGAGGTATAGAGCTGGGGCTGGGTATAGAGCTGGGGCTGGGGTATAGAGCTGGGGCTGGGTATAGAGTTGGGGCTGGGAAGAGAGCTGGGGCTGGGAAGAGAGTTGGAGCTGGGAAGAGAGCTGGGGCTGGGTATAGAGTTGGGGCTGGGTATATAGCTGGGGCTGAGGTATAGAGCTGGGGCTGGTATAGAGCTTGGGAAGAGAGCTGGTGCTGGGAAGAGAGCTTGGGCTGGGGGTAGAGCTGGGGCTGGGTATAGAGGTGGGGCTGGGTATGGAGCTGGGGCTGGGAAGAGAGTTGGGTCTGGGAAGAGAGCTGGGGCTGGGAAGAGAGTTGGGGCTGGGAAGAGAGCTGGGGCTGGGAAGAGAGTTGGGGCTGCGAAGAGAGCTGGAGCTGGGAAGAGAGCTGGGGCTGGGAATAGAGCTGGGGTTGGGAATAGAGTTGGGGCTGGGAAGAGAGTTGGGGCTGGGAAGAGAGCTGGTGCTGGGAAGAGAGTTGGGGCTGGGAAGAGAGTTGGGGCTGGGAAGAGAGCTGGGCCTGGGAAGAGAGTTGGGGCTGGGAAGAGAGCTGGGGCTGGGTATAGAGTTGTGGCTGGGTATAGAGGTAGGCCTGGGTGAGAGTTGGGGCTAGGGTATAGAGCTGTGGCTGGGTATAGAGTTGGGGCTGGGTATGGAGGTAGGGCTGGGTATAGAGGTGGGGCTGGGTATAGAGGTGGGGCTGGGTATAGAGTTGTGGCTGGGTATAGAGGTGGGGCTGGGTATAGAGTTGGGGCTAGGGTATAGAGCTGAGGCTGGGGTATAGAGCTGGGGCTGAGTCTAGAGCTGGGGCTGGGAATGGGGATGGGTATAGAGATGTGGCTAGGGTATAGAGCTTGGGTTGGGTATAGAGATGTGGCTAGGGTATAGAGCTTGGGTTGGGTATAGAGATGGGGCTGGGCTGGGCTATGCACTGATATGTGCTGATGGAGACAGTAACAGTGTAACAGTGCTGATAGGGGTATAGCTGCATGGGGAAGAGTGTTGTCTCAGTCTGGACCAGCACCTCACCATTTGAGAGACAGGCGTCAGCTTGTCCAGCTGCTTTAGTCAGCGCTTTGAGAGTACACTCATACGGTACAGAGAGAAACACACACATATTCTCACTCCCACCCATGCACCATTCACTCTCTGTCTCTTTCTCTCACAGACTCTCTGTCTCTCTATCTCCCCTGGGCATCTCTTGTCATACGGTAAGCGTAACCCGAGGACAAATTAAATATATGCAGTCCGTATCTATTTTGACTTTTAGAACAAAATCATTGATTGTTTTTCACCTTCACCAAAGAGTATTAGGGGAGATGGTGAGTTTGACTCACAGCCATTAGGTGGCAGCATTAAGTTGCACATGGAAAACCGGAGCTGATCAATCGGCAGAGCAAATCCATCTCACTGTATTGTAGACCTAGTCAATTGTAACATAATTAATCCATTTGATTCATTAAAATAGAGGAACCTGTTCATTGCGATTGCAATTCTGTATGCAATGTACATACAGTGCCTTCAGAAAGTATTCGTACCCCTTGACTTATTCCACATTTTGTTGTGATACAGCCTGAATACCAAATTGATTCAATCCATTTTTTCTCACCCATCCACAGTACACACAATACCCCATAATGACAAAGTAAAAACATGTTGTTTTCATCAACCCCTGAGTCAATACTTTGTAGAAGCACCTTTGGCAGCGGTTACAACTGCAAGTCTTTCTGGGTAAGTCTCCTCTAAGAGCGTTCCACAATCTGATTTTATTTTTCTTGCACCATATTTGTGGAACAGTCTTCAAAATGTTGTTAAATGTGATGTTTCAGAAAGTTGATTGAGGACCTTATTACTGATGAATGTGTTTTTTATGACCCTGTTTTTCTTTCTGTTTGCATTTTGTATTTATATTTTGTTGTGTGTATTTCTGTCATTTCTGTCATTTCTGTCATTCAGGGCTTGTCTGTAAAAGAGACCGTGGTCTCAGTATGACTCACTGATAAAATAAAGGTTCAATAAAAAATATACATATTTTAAGCGTTAATATTTACTGGTACAGTGTGGCCATCTCAATCTCTTTAGGGACTTTTGTGATGAATTCAGTTCATGAGAAGAAGATTTGTAATTATTATTTTAAGCATTAGCATCTCACGGTTCATGAGAAAATGTTTTCAAAGGTTTTCCAAAATGTCCAAGATGGTGGAAAATCTATCCTGACGGACGTTATGGGTCCTTGAGTCAAATTTGTTCAGCATGAGGAAAGGCACGTACATACGACGTTCCAAGTCTCTAGGTCAAACGGGGCAACGGATATGAGGGTTTAAGTGAGACTGCGTATGACAGCGCCACCTATAGGCCAATCGGTGCCATTCTTTTTGAACAAGGTAGTCATGGCCTTTAGTTTCTGTGTGCTCATAACCAACCAGTGATTGATTCATTGTGAACTTCATTCAGATTTTGTCCGATGTCTTTATTTGATTAGGGGTCAAATAACTCAATCATAGATTGGTAACTTTTTTTCTCTCGAATTTGGCAGTATGAATGAAACAAACGTAATGAACCTTATTAAGATATATTAGATTTATTAAGATATATTAGATTTATTAAGATATATTAGATTTATTAAGATTATTAGATTTATTAAGATTATTAGATTTATTAAGATTATTAGATTTATTAAGATATATTAGATTTATTAAGATATATTAGATTTATTAAGATTATTAGATTTATTAAGATTATTAGATTTATTAAGATTATTAGATTTATTAAGATTATTAGATTTATTAAGATTATTAGATTTATTAAGATATATTAGATTTATTAAGATTATTAGATTTATTAAGATTATTCGATTTATTAAGATTATTGTGCGTTAGCACATAAGCCTCTCCTGCATCCTTTGTTTGGAATCCATTTCCACTATTTGCAGACTAAGGGAACCGTCTTTTCTAAATGTAAAGTTAATTTCCCATTGAGCCGACATATGCAGCGTTTACCAAGAATGCAGTCTCCGCTAACGAGGGAACATTGCCTTTAAATTTAAATCATGCTGTGACTCTGAACTTCCGTACCACGGATTGAATAGAGCCTTAAATGTCACCCCTTGCTCACCGTAGGAAGAGCTACAGTATGTAATAAACAGGTGACCATGACAACACTAACTGCATTAGGACGGATGAAGCTTTGCAGAACAGCCTCACAGCAGTGAGCCAGGGATTGCAATCTATCTGCAGGTCACAGATCCACTACATTCTGCAGTCATCCATGTGCTTGCAGCATTACTCACCATCTACATACGGCTCTCTGTAGCTCCACTGGTAGAGCAAGACACTTGCAACACCAGGGTAGTGGGTTTGATCCCCAGGACCACCTGTATGTAAAATGCATGCGTGACTGTAAGTTGTTTCGGTTGAAAGTGTCTGCTAAATGGCATTTATTTCTAAGGCATGTGAGAAGACACATATGGAAGTGTATATAAATAAAGCTGCATATTATGCAGGTCTCAGGCTCCCTCTAACCATACTGAGGCCCTGCCTAGGCTGCATTTCCTTTTGGGAAGAGAAAGAAACACTGAAAGAGACAAACTAGGAGAGACTGAGAGAATAAAACAACAAGACAGATAAACAGAGAGAAGAATCAAGCAGGAGAGAAAGATGGAGGAGAGATAGAGAATGTAGGCATTCAGAGATAGGGTCATATAAGGACAAGAGGAAAATAAATCCATTTTGGAATCGCTCACTCTGGCCGGCCAGTGGAAAAGTGCGGAATGCCGTGCTGACGTAACTCTCCTAACAGAGAGAGTGTGTGTGTGTGTGTGCGTGCGTGTGTGTGCGTGTGCGTGCGTGTGTGTGTGTGTGTGCGTGAGAGTGGAAAAGTGAGGAATGCCGTGCTGACATAATGCTCCTAACAGTTTCCATATATAAGGCTTGGGAACAGGCGCCAGGCCGGCACTCAGCATGGCCGCGTCTGGTACCCATCAACCACTGGGGGAGGAGGACACACACATGCACACATTCAAATGTATTTTTCTGTATACTCAATTAAACTGTCTTCTGTTCCTATATTCTGTTTTTTTCATCCATAGACAGTAGCTCATCAACAATAGTGTTTACGAGTATCAGATGGGTCTGACAGTGTAATGTGACCAAGTATGTTAAGAGCGTTCTCATATTGTCTCATAATGCAGACCTCAGCCGAATACAAGGTGATCCGATGTGACCTGTTTAAGGTGTATTAGCGAGCAGATCTTAATACTCACCAAGGGCACCCTGAGAAAGAGATATAGACATACTGTAGACAGGATGATCCACTGATCCAATACACGCATGGAAAAGACTCACTGACATTTAGCTGATAGAGTACTGTGTCCATCACTGTGCCCATCGCTGTGTCCATCACTGTGTCCATCACTTTGTCCATCACTGTGCCCATCGCTGTGTCCATCACTGTGCCCATCGCTGTGTCCATCACTGTGTCCATCACTGTGCCCATCACTGTGTCCATCGCTGTGCCCATCGCTGTGTCCATCACTGTGTCCATCACTGTGCCCATCACTGTGTCCATCACTGTGCCCATCGCTGTGCCCATCGCTGTGTCCATCACTGTGTCCATCACTGTGTCCATCACTGTGCCCATCGCTGTGCCCATCGCTGTGTCCATCACTGTGTCCATCACTGTGTCCATCACTGTGCCCATCGCTGTGCCCATCGCTGTATCCATCACTGTGTCCATCACTGTGCCCATCACTGTGTCCATCACTGTGCCCATCGCTGTGTCCATCACTGTGCCCATCGCTGTGCCCATCACTGTGTCCATCTGTTATGCAGGTGAATGAGGACCCAAAAGCGACTTGGCGAAAACAGAGTCTTTATTCCAGTAAAGGAAATAGGCAATACTCCTGGACAATCAGAGCAGAAAACAAAACATAAAAAACTTAATTCCACTCATAGTGACGAGGACAGACTGGAGACTCGACCATTAACTGTAGGTTGCCTCGGGAAGGCACCGACCGTAGCAGACTCAGACACCTGCTCACACGCAGCATCTGAGGGAAACAAGACACGACAGGGCGAGACAAAGACACAGCACGGCGAACAATATACAAGGATCCGACAGGACAGAAACGGAAAACAAGGGGAGAAATAGGGACTCTAATCAGAGGGCAAGATAGGGAACAGGTGTGAAAAGACTAGATGATTGAGTAGGAGAATAGGAACAGCTGGGAGCAGGAACGGAACGATAGAGAGAGGAGAGAGAGGGAGGGAGAGAGAAAAAGGGAACGAACCTAATAAGACCAGCAGGGGGAAACGAACAGAAGGGAAAGCAAAATGACAAGACAATATAAGACAAAACATGACAGTACCCCCCCACTCACCGAGCGCCTCCTGGCGCACTCGAGGAGGAACACTGGCGGCAACGGAGGAAATCATAGATCACAAACGGTCCAGCACGTCCCGAGAAAGAACCCAACTCCTCTCCTCAGGACCGTAACGGAAAACGATAAAAAGGGAAACTAGGGTACTACTCTAAAAAAAAATGAGACACGGGTAGAGAACTGAAAGCTTTAGAGCAAACAGGACCAAACAGGCCAGGAGAGTAACAACTAGGGACAGACTGAGACACAGCAAGGGCAGGAACAAGACCAGGAGAGATGCGGTGGCAGGGAACAGACTGAGACCAGCAAGACCAGGAGCAGAAGCAGAAAAAAATTACCAGACTTATTCTGCGCGCAGTCCGAACACGCAGCCACGAAACGGCGCGTGTCACGCTCCTGAGTAGGCCACCAAAACCGCTGGCGAATAGAAGCAAGCGTACCCCGAACGCCGGGGTGGCCAGCTAACTTGGCAGAGTGCGCCCACTGAAGAACAGCCAGACGAGTAGAGACAGGAACGAAAAGAAGGTTACTAGGACAAGCACGCGGCGACGGAGTGTGAGTGAGTGCTTGCTTAACCTGTCTCTCAATTCCCCAGACAGTCAACCCGACAACACGCCCAACAGGAAGGATCCCCTCGGGATCGGTAGAAGCCACAGAAGAACTAAAGAGATGGGATAAAGCATGAGGCTTGGTGTTCTTAGTACCCGGGCAATAAGAAATAACGAACTCGAAACGAGCGAAAAACAACGCCCAATGAGCATGACGCGCATTCAGTCGTTTGGCAGAACGGATGAACTCAAGGTTCCTTTGGTCAGTCCAAACGACAAAAGGAACGGTCGCCCCCTCCAACCACTGTCGCCATTTGCCTAGGGCTAAACGGATGGCGAGCAGTTCGCGATTAGCCACATCATAGTTACGTTCCGACGGTGACAGGCGATGAGAAAAATACGCGCAAGGGTGGACCCCATCGTCAGTATCGGAGCGCTGGGACAGAATGGCTCCCACGCCCACCCCCGACACGTCAACCTCGACAATAAACTGTTTAGTGACGTCAGGTGCAACAAGGATAGGAGCGGATGCAAAACGCTTCTTGAGGAGATCAGAACAACAATCATACGACCGGTGAGGAGGAAGGGAGTTGGTTCTGGACCGACTGAAGACCGTGCGCAGACCATGATATTCCTCCGGCACTCCTGTCAAATCACCAGGTTCCTCCTGTGAAGAGGGAGCAGAAGAAACAGGAGGAATATCAGACATTAAACACTTCACATGACAAGAAACGTTCCAGGAAAGGATAGAATTACTAGACCAATCAAAAGAAGGATTATGACACACTAGCCAGGGATGACCCAAAACAACAGGTGTAAAAGGTGAACAAAAAATCAAAAAAGAAATGGTCTCACTATGGTTACCAGATACAGTGAGGGTTAAAGGTAGTGTTTCACATAATATACTGGGGAGAGGACTACCATCCAAGGCGAACATGACCGTGGGATCCCCTAACTGTCTGAGAGGAATGTCATGTTCCCGAGCCCAGGCTTCGTCCATAAAACAGCCCTCCGCCCCAGAGTCTATTAATGCACTGCAGGAAGCTGCCGATCCGGTCCAGCGTAGATGGACCGGTAAGGTAGTACAGGTACTTGACGGAGAGGACCGTCTAGTAGCGCTTATCAGTCGCCCTCCGCTTACTGATGAGCTCTGGCCTTTAACTGGACATGAAATGACAAAATGACCAGCGGAACCGCAATAGAGACAGAGGCGGTTGGTGATTCTCCGTTCCCTCTCCTTAGTCGAAATGCGAATACCCCCCAGCTGCATGGGCTCAACGCCAGAGTCAGTGGGGAAAGATGGTAGTGTCGGAGAGAGGGGAGACACAGTTAACGCGAGCTCTCTTCTATGAGCTCGGTGACGAAGATCTACCCGTCGTTCAATGCGAATAGCGAGTTCAATCAAAGAATCCACGCTGGATGGAACCTCCCGAGAGAGAATCTCATCCTTAACCTTAGCGTGGAGTCCCTCCAGAAAACGAGCGAGCAACGCCGGCTCGTTCCAGTTACTGGAGGCAGCAAGAGTGCGAAACTCTATAGAGTAATCCGTTATGGATCGATTACCTTGACATAGGGAAGACAGGGACCAGGAAGCTTCTTTCCCAAAAACTGAACGATCAAAAACCCTTATCATCTCCTCTTTAAAGTTCAGATAATCGTTAGTACACTCAGCGCTTGCCTCCCAGATAGCTGTGCCCCACTGCTGAGCCCGACCAGTAAGGAGTGATATGACGTAGGCAATCCGAGCTCTCTCTCTTGAGTATGTGTTGGGTTGGAGAGAGAACACTATATCACACTGGGTGAGAAAGGAGCGGCACTCAGTGGGCAGCCCAGAATAACATGGTGGGTTATTAACCCTAGGTTCCGGAGGCTCGGAAGACCCAGAAGTAGCTGGTGGCACGAGACGAAGACTCTGATACTGTCCTGAGAGGTCGGAGACCTGAGCGGCCAGGGTCTCAACGGCATGCCGAGCAGCAGACAATTCCTGCTCGTGTCTGCCGAGCATCTCTCCCTGGAACTCGAGAGTAGAGTAGAGAGAATCCATAGTCGCTGGGTCCATTCTTGGTCGGATCCTTCTGTTATGCAGGTGAATGAGGACCCAAAAGCGACTTGGCGAAAACAGAGTCTTTATTCCAGTAAAGGAAATAGGCAATACTCCTGGACAATCAGAGCAGAAAACAAAACATAAAAAACTTAATTCCACTCGTAGTGACGAGGACAGACTGGAGACTCGACCATTAACTGTAGGTTGCCTCGGGAAGGCACCGACCGTAGCAGACTCAGACACCTGCTCACACGCAGCATCTGAGGGAAACAAGACACGACAGGGCGAGACAAAGACACAGCACGGCGAACAATATACAAGGATCCGACAGGACAGAAACGGAAAACAAGGGGAGAAATAGGGACTCTAATCAGAGGGCAAGATAGGGAACAGGTGTGAAAAGACTAGATGATTGAGTAGGAGAATAGGAACAGCTGGGAGCAGGAACGGAACGATAGAGAGAGGAGAGAGAGGGAGGGAGAGAGAAAAAGGGAACGAACCTAATAAGACCAGCAGGGGGAAACGAACAGAAGGGAAAGCAAAATGACAAGACAATATAAGACAAAACATGACACCATCACTGTGCCCATCGCTGTGTCCATCACAGTGTCCATCACTGTGTCCATCGCTGTGCCCATCGCTGTACCCATCGCTGTGTCCATCACTGTGTCCATCACTGTGTCCATCGCTGTGTCCATCGCTGTGTCCATCACTGTGTCCATCACTGTGCCCATCATTGTGCCCATCGCTGTGTCCATCGCTGTGTCCATCACTGTGTCCATCACTGTGTCCATCGCTGTACGAGAGGCAACAGGGAACCAACAGAGTAAATATCTGTCACATTGAAGGTGAAGGTGTATCGTGTGTGTGTGTGTGTGTGTGTGTGTGTGTGTGTGTGTGTGTGTGTGTGTGTGTGTGTGTGTGTGTGTGTGTGTGTGTGTGTGTGTGTGTGTGTGTGTGTGTGTGTGTGTGTGTGTGTGTGTGTGTGTGTGAGAGAGAGAAATAACACAAACAATGAACCGATCAAAGGAGGGAACTACAGAGTCAATCAATAGTGACATGGTCTCTCTCTTCTCTCTCTCTCTCTCTCTCTCTCTCTCTCTCTCTCTCTCTCTCTCTCTCTCTCTCTCTCTCTCTCTCTCTCTCTCTCTCTCTCTCTCTGTCTCTCTCTCTGTCTCTCTCTCTCTCTCTCTCTCTCTGTCTCTCTCTCTCTCTCTCTCTCTCTCTCTCTCTCTCTCTCTCTCTCTCTCTCTCTCTCTCTGTCTCTCTCTCTCTCTCTCTCTCTCTCTCTCTCTCTCTCTCTCTCTCTCTCTCTCTCTCTCTCTCTCTCTCTCTCTCTCTCTCTCTCTCTCTCTCTCTCTCTCTCTCTCTCTCTCTCTCTCTCTCTCTCTCTCTCTCTCTCTCTCTCTCTCTCTCTCTCTCTGGGCTTTATTGGCATGGGAAACATATGTTAACATTGGCAAAGCAAGTGAAGTATTGCAGTCACAGAATTCCAAAAGAATAAAGACATTTCAAATGTCATATTATATGCAAATAGTTAAAGTACAAAAGGGAAAATAAATAAACATACATATGGGTTGTATTTACAATGGTGTTTGTTTTTCACTGGTTGCCCTTTTCTTGTGGCAACAGGTCACAAATATTGCTGCTGTGACGGCACACTGTGGTATTTCACCCAATAGAAATGGGAGTTTATCCAAATTGGATTTGTTTTTGAATTCTTTGTGGGTCTGTGTAATCTGAGGGAAATATGTGTCTCTAATATGGTCATACGTTTGGCAGGAGGTTAGGAAGTGCAGCTCAGTTTCCACCACATTTAGTGGGCAATGTGCACATAGCTTGTCTTTTCTTGAGAGCCAGGTCTGCCTTCAGTGGTCTTTCTCAATCGCAAGGCTATGCTCACTGAGTCTGTACATTTCCTTAAATTAGGTTCAGTCACAGTGGTCAGGTATTCTGCCACGGTGTACTACCTGTTTAAGGCAAAACACCATTGGGGTGGCAGGTAGCCTAGTGGTTAGAGTGTTGGGCCAGTAACCAAAAGGTTGCTGGATCAAATTCCTGAGCTGACAAGATGAAAATGTGTAATTCTGCCCATGAACAAGGTAGTTAACCCACTGTTTCCCCCATAGGCTGTAAATAATCATTTGTTCTTAACTGACTTGTCTATTTCAATAAAAAAAAGTATAGTTTGCTCAGTTTTTTTGTTAATTCTTTCCAATGTGTCAAGTAAATATATTTTTGTTTTCTCATGATTTGGTTGGGTCTAATTGTGTTGCTGTCCTGGGGCTCTGTGGGGTCTCTTTGTGTTTGTGAACAGAGCCCCAGGACCAGCTTGCTTAGGGGCCTCTTCTCCAGGTTCATCTCTCTGTAGCTCTGTGGCTTTGTTATGGAAGGTTTGGGAATCTCTTCCTTTTAGGTGGTTGTAGAATTTAACAGCTCTGTTCTGGATTTGGATCATTAGTGGGTATCGGCCTGATTCTGCTCTGCATTATTTGGTGTTTTACATTGTACACAGAGGATATTTTTGCAGAATTCTTCATGCATAGTCTCAATTTTGTGTTTGTCTCATTTTGTGAATTCTTGGTTGGTGAGTGGACCCCAGACCACACAACTATAAAGGGCAAGGGGTTCTATAACTGATTCAAGTATTTTTAGCCAGATCCTAATTGGTATGTTGAATTTTATGTTCCTTTTGATTGCATAGGAGGCCCTTCTTGCCTTGTCTCTTAGATCGTTCACAGGTTTGTGGAAGTTACCAATGGAACTGATGTTTAGGCCGCGGTATGAATAGTTTTTTGTGTACTCTAGGGCAACGGTGTCTAGATGGAATTTGTATTCATGGTCCTGGCAACTGGACCTTTTCTGTCTTACTGAGATTTACTGTCAGGGCCCAGGTCTGACAGAATCTGTGCAGAAGATATAGGTGCGGCTGTAGGACCTCCTTGGTCGGGGACAGAAGCACCAGATCATCAGCAAACAGTAGACATTTGACTTCAGATTCTAGTAGGGTGAGGCCAGGTGCTGCAGACTGTTCTAGTGCCCTTGCTAATTCTTTGATATACAGTGGGGCAAAATAGTATTTAGTCAGCCACCAATTGTGCAAGTTCTCCCACTTAAAAAGATGAGAGGCCTGTAATTTTCACCATAGGTACACTTCAACTATGACAGACAAAATGAGAAGAAAAAAATCCAGAAAATCACATTGTAGGATTTTTAATTTATTTATTTGCAAATTATGGTGGAAAATAAGTATTTGGTCACCTACAAACAAGCAAGATTTCTGGCTCTCACAGACCTGTAACCTCTTCTCTAAGAGGCTCCTCTGTCCTCCACTCGTTACCTGTATTAATGGCACCTGTTTGAACGTGTTATCAGTATAAAAGACACCTGTCCACAACCTCAAACAGTCACACTCCAAACTCCACTATGGCCAAGACCAAAGAGCTGTCAAAGGACACCAGAAACAAAATTGTAGACCTGCACCAGGCTGGGAAGACTGAATCTGCAATAGGTAAGTAAGCAGCTTGGTTTGAAGAAATCAACTGTGGGAGCAATTATTAGGAAATGAAAGACATACAAGACCACTGATAATCTCCCTCGATCTGGGGCTCCACGCAAGATCTCACCCCGTGGGGTCAAAATGATCACATGCAGAGAGCTGGGACCAAAATGACCTGCAGAGAGCTGGGACCAAAGTAACAAAGCCTACCATCAGTAACACACTACCCCGCCAGGGACTCAAATCCTGCAGTGCCAGTCATGTCCCCCTGCTTAAGCCAGTACATGTCCAGGCCTATCTGAAGTTTGCTAGAGAGCATTTGGATGATCCAGAAGAAGATTGGGAGACTGTCATATGGTCAGATGAAACCAAAATATACATTTTTGGTAAAAACTCAACTCGTCGTGTTTGGAGGACAAAGAATGCAGAGTTGCATCCAAAGAACCTACTGTGAAGCATGGGGGTTTAAACATCATGCTTTGGGGCTGTTTTTCTGCAAAGGGACCAGGGCGACTGATCCGTGTAAAGGAAAGAATGAATGGGGCCATGTATCATGAGATTTTGAGTGAAAACCTTCTTCCATCAGCAAGGTCATTGAAGATGAAACGTGGCTGGGTCTTTCAGCATGACAATGATCCCAAACACACCGCCCAGGCAACGAAGGAGTGACTTCGTAAGAAGCATTTCAAGGTCCAGGAGTGGCCTAGCCAGTCTCCAGATCTCAACCCCATAGAAAATATTTGGAGGGAGTTGAAAGTCCGTGTTGCCCAGCAACAGCCCCAAAACATCACTGCTCTTCCGGATTTTTAAAATAATTTTGTCTCTCATAGTTGAAGTGTACCTATGATGAAAATTACTGGCCTCTCTCATCTTTTTAAGTGGGAGAACTTGCACAATTGGTGGCTGACTAAATACTTTGGGGAAAGAAATGTGTGTGTTTTTTTGCCCATTTTAAACACACACTTGTTGTTTGTGTTCATGGATTTTATAATGTCGTATGTTTTTCCCCCAACACCACTTTCCATCCATTTGTATAGTAGATTCTCAAGCCGAACTGAGTCTAAAGCTTTTTTTAAATCAACAAGTCGTGAGAAGACATTGCCTTTGTTTTGGTTTGTTTGTTTGTCAATTATGGTGTGAAGGGGAAATACATGGTCTGTCGTACGATGATTTGGTAAAAAGGCAATTTGATATTTGCTCAATACATTGTTTTCGCTGAGGAAATGTACAAGTCTGCTGTTAATGATAATGTAAAGGATTTTCCCAAGGTTGCAGTTGATGCATATCTCCCTGTAGTTATTGGGGTCAAATTGGTCTCCACTTTTGTGGATTGGGGTGATCAGTTCTTGGTTCATAAAAATGGGGAAGATGCCAGAGCTGAGGATGATGTAAAAGAGTTTAAGTATAGCCAATTGTAATTTGTGGTCTGTATATTTGATCATTTAATTTACGATACCCCACAGGCCTTTTGGGATTGGAGGGTTTTTGTTCTGTAGGTCATTTAATGTAATTGGAGAATCCAGTGGGTTCTGGTACTCTTTAGTAGTTGATTCTAAGATTTGTATTTGATCATGTATATGGTTTGCTGTTAGTTTTATTAGAACCAAAAAGATTGGAGATGTGGTTCATCCATACATCTCTTTTGGATAGATAACTCGTCGTCTTGTTTGTTTTCCAATTTTCCCAGAAGTCGTTAGATTCTATGGATTCTTTAAATACATTGAGCTGATTTCTGATGTGCTGTTCCTTCTTTTTCCGTAGTGTATTTCTGTATTGTTTTTGTTATTCACCATAGTGAAGGGGTAGGCTCAGGTTTTCCGGGTCTCTATGTTTTTGGTTGGATAGGTTTCTCAATTTCTTTCTTCGGTTTTTGCATTCTTCATCAAACCATTTGTCAATGTTGTTAATTTTCTTAGGTCGTTTGCTTGACATTTTTTTTATTTGATAGGGAAGCTGAGAGGTCAAAAACACTGTTTAGGTTTTCTACTGCCAAGTTTACACCACTATTACAGTGAAACATTTTGTCCAGGAAATTGTCTAAAAGGGATTTGTTGTTGCCTAGTTGTTTTTTGGTAGATTTTTGGTAGATTTCCACACTACTTTACTTCCTTTGGCTTTGATGCCTCATGATTGATCATATCTCTGTTCAAGTAGAGTGTGATTTTGCTGTGATCTGACAGAGCTGCAGGAGTTCTGAGCTGTTTTTGTTTGTTATGTTGTCATAGTTGTGTCTAGGCGTGCATATGGGGGAGGGAATGCTGTCACCTCTAGGTAGGTGTTTGTCCCCCTGTGAGCTAAAGGTGTCGGGTTCTTGTCCAGTTCTGGCATTTAGGTTGCCACAGAGTAGTGCATGTTCCTGAGCCTGGAAATTGTTGATCTCCCCCTCTGGGATGGAGAAGCTGTCATCGTTAAAATGTGGGGATTCTATTGGGGGGATATAGGTAGCACACACGAGGACATTTTTCTCTGTTGAGATAATTTCCTTATTAATTTCTAACAGATGCAAAATGTTCCTGTTTTGACAAATGTAATAGACTGGGTTAGGTCTGTGTCACACCCTGACCTTAGAGATCTCTGTTTATTCTCTATATTTTGGTTAGGTCAGGGTGTGAATAGGGTGGGTACTCTAGAGGCAGCTGTCTATCGTTGTCGCTGATTGGGGATCATACTTAGGTAGCTCTTTCCCCACCTTCAGTTGTGGGATCTTGTCTTTGTTTGTTGCATGGGTTGCACTCCTAAGCTTTTCGGTCGTTCATGAAAATGTATGCCTACCACGCTGCACCTTGATCTCATTCGGACGTTACAGTCTGCTATATACCAAATTACCCCTGAGTCTCTTCCCTGTTTAACATGTGGTAGTTTGGTGGGTGGGACTATCAGCTCTCTGTAACCTAGAGGGCAACCAGTGGATCTGTCTCCTTTATACCATGTTTCTTGTAGGATGACAATGTCTGTATTTCCAATTTCTTCAATGAAATCTGGGTTCCTGCTGATTACTTTAGACCTTGTACGTTCCAGGATGAGATAGTACAAGCTTTGTGTATCTAGTGTTGTTTTTGTGTGGTTTAGGCCTGGACCCTCACAGTAGTTGTGAGCAGAGCATGTTGAGCATCTGAAACATTCCTCTTAGTTCGCAGGATGGGGCTTGGGCGGGTGTAATAGTTGGGGTTGTCCTGCTGTCATATTGAGGTCCTTGCCGCAGAGGCGGGGGGCATGGGGTGGGCAGAAGGGGCATAGGTCTGATATGGGGGGACCTATATAGGGTGTGGCCAGGGTGTGGCTGGTGAAGCTGTGATATGGGTGTAGGTCCTCTTGGCGTGGGTTCTTTGTCTCTTACTCTCTCTCTCTTCCTCTCACTCTTTCAATTCAAGTGCTTTATTGGCATGGGAAACATGTGTTAACATTGCCAAAGCAAGTGAGGTAGATAATATATATAAAGAGAATATATAAAGTGAAATTAACAATAACATTCTCTCTCTCTCTCTCTTTAACTCTCTCTTCCTCTCTCTCTGTCTCTCTCTCTCTCTCTCTCTCTCTCTCTCTCTCTCTCTCTCTCTCTCTCTCTCTCTCTCTCTCTTCCTCTCTCCCTCTCTCGCTCTCCCTTCCTCTCTCTCCGTTCCTCTGTCTCTCTCTGTCTCTCCCTCTCTGAGTTTTTTACCCTTATACACTTATATTATTTTTGTTTTTTTATTAAACGACTCCGTTTATAGCAAGTTTGTTTTCCTGCGCCCGTCTTTCCTGCCACCGACACGCACCCATTACAACGAGCAACACAAAATACTTTGTAATGTCAAAGTGAAAGAAAAATTCTAATAATTGTAAAAAATAATAATTATGAAACCAAAACATTAATATATCTTGAGTATATTAGTATTCAACCCCTTGAGTCAATTTACAGTAGTTTATTTTTGACTGCTACTGGTACTATTTTCTACGTTGTATAATAATAGTGAAGACATCAACACTATGAAATAACACATATGGAATCATGTAGTAACCAAAAAAGTGTTATACAAATCAAAATATGTTATATTTGAGATCCTTCAAAGTAGCCACCCGTTGCCTTTATGACAGCTTTGCATACTCTTGGCATTCTCTCAACCAGCTTCATGAGTTAGTCAACTGGAATGCATTTCAATGAACAGGTATGCCTTGTTAAAGGTTCATTTGTGGAATTTATTTTATTCTTATTGCGTTTGAGCCAGTCAGTTGTTGTGACAAGGTAGGGGTCTGACCTTCATACTTTAAGGCATGAAAGTCAGTCAATCCGGAAAATTTCAAGAACTGTGAAAGTTTCTTCAAGTGCAGTTGCAAAAACCATCAAGCGCTATGATGAAACTGGCTCTCATGGGGACTGCCACAGGAAAGGAAGACCCACAGTTGCCTCTGCTGCAGAGGATACGTTCATTAGAGTTACCAGACTCAGAAAATTCCGCCCAAATAAACACTTCACAAAGTTTAAGTAACAGACACACCTCAACATCAACTGTTCAGAGGAGACTTCGTGAATCAAGCCTTCATGGTCGAATTACTGCAAAGAAACCACTACTAAAGGACACCAATAATAAGAAGAGACTCTTTCGGGTCAAAAAACACTAGTGGAAATCTGTCCAATCGCTGTGTCTTTGTGAGACGCAGATGATATCTGCATGTGTGGTTCCCACCGTGAAGCATGGAGGAGGAGGTGTGATGGTGTGGCGGTGCTTTGCTGGTGACACTGTCAGGGATTTATTTAGAATTCAAGGCAAACTTAACTAGCATGGCCACCACAGTATTCTGCAGCAATATGCCATTCCACCTGGTTTGCGCTTAGTGGGACTATCATTTGTTTTTCAACAGGACAATGACCAAACACACTTCCCGGCTGTGTAAGTGATTATTTGACCAATAAGGAGAGTGACGGAGTGCTGCATCAGCTGAGCTGGTCTCCACAATCACCTGACCTCAACCCAGTTGAGATGGTTTGCAGAATTCTGTGGTAGATATATTCTGTACAGGCTTCCTTATTTCAGTCTGTCATTTAGCTAAGTACTATCACAGCCATTAAACTCTGTAAGCAATGTTCTCTCAAAAAATGTAGGCACTGAGCAAATTTGAATGTTGTGAAAATTCTGTGCAACTGCTGGTGTGCGTTTACTGTGAACACTGAGGCTGTACCAACTTTAAGTTAAAGTTATAACTGTGGCGAAGGCGCTATTATGGCTATTTGATCATAATGTAGTCCTATCAGAGTGGCCTACCATCAAAAACAATGGAGAAAATGCACCCCATAACATTTAGCTGTTCTATCTATTCAGTCTACAGTGGCAGCCAATGTGTGGTGTTCAATGCCTAATTAAATAAAGGTTTATTTAATGACTGAAAATATATTGTTGTTTGATGCAAGAAACCACTTTACAAAATAAAATGAATTATTATTCCCCAACCATTATTACAGAGAATCAGAAACATTATGCTACCCTCTGCCTATTGGCTACTTAGCTTATTCAAACCCTTCTCAAAATATGACACTGCCCCTTTAAAACATAAAAAAAATCTCTTTAACTGACTTGCTTTTCAAAGATGTCGAGACATGTACACATTTTGTGCTCTTGAAGGAAGCAACATCTCCCCTATTGCTGACTAGAAATTAGCTATAACTGGGCTAATAACTCACTTACCTGCAAAGAATATGAACACATGTGCACACATGGCTACATGCAGCTTTCGCTTTGATCTCAAAACAAGCACATCTACTGGTATATCTAAAAACATAATTCCACTTTGACAAAAGTCAAGGGGTGTGAATACTTCTTGAAGGCACTGTACAGTAGAATTCGGAAGTTTACATTTACATTTACATTTAAGTCATTTAGCAGACGCTCTTATCCAGAGCGACTTACAAATTGGTGCATTCACCTTATGACATCCAGTGGGACAGTCACTTAACAATAGTGCATCTAAAACTTAGGGGGGGTGGGGTGAGAGGGATTACTTAACCTATCCTAGGTATTCCTTAAAGAGGTGGGGTTTCAGGTGTCTCCGGAAGGTGGTGATTGACTCCGCTGTCCTGGCGTCGTGAGGGAGTTTGTTCCACCATTGGGGGGCCAGGGCAGCGAACAGTTTTGACTGGGCTGAGCGGGAGCTGTACTTCCTCAGTGGTAGGGAGGCGAGCAGGCCAGAGGTGGATGAACGCAGTGCCCTTGTTTGGGTGTAGGGCCTGATCAGAGCCTGGAGGTACTGAGGTGCCGTTCCCCTCACAGCTCCGTAGGCAAGCACCATGGTCTTGTAGCGGATGCGAGCTTCAACTGGAAGCCAGTGGAGAGAACGGAGGAGCGGGGTGACGTGAGAGAACTTGGGAAGGTTGAACACCAGACGGGCTGCGGCGTTCTGGATGAGTTGAAGGGGTTTAATGGCACAGGCAGGGAGCCCAGCCAACAGCGAGTTGCAGTAATCCAGACGGGAGATGACAAGTGCCTGGATTAGGACCTGCGCCGCTTCCTGTGTGAGGCAGGGTCGTACTCTGCGGATGTTGTAGAGCATGAACCTACAGGAACGGGCCACCGCCTTGATGTTAGTTGAGAACGACAGGGTGTTGTCCAGGATCACGCCAAGGTTCTTGGCGCTCTGGGAGGAGGACACAATGGAGTTGTCGACCGTGATGGCGAGATCATGGAACGGGCAGTCCTTCCCCGGGAGGAAGAGCAGCTCCGTCTTGCCGAGGTTCAGCTTGAGGTGGTGATCCGTCATCCACACTGATATGTCTGCCAGACATGCAGAGATGCGATTTGAATGTGCCACCTGGTCATCAGAAGGGGGAAAGGAGAAGATTAATTGTGTGTCGTCTGCATAGCAATGATAAGAGAGACCATGTGAGGTTATGACAGAGCCAAGTGACTTGGTGTATAGCGAGAATAGGAGAGGGCCAAGAACAGAGCCCTGGGGGACACCAGTGGTGAGAGCGCGTGGTGAGGAGACAGATTCTCGCCACGCCACCTGGTAGGAGCGACCTGTCAGGTAGGACGCAATCAAAATATGCGTGGGCCGCGCCGGGAGATGCCCAACTCGGAGAGGGTGGAGAGGAGGATCTGATGGTTCACAGTATCGAAGGCAGCCGATAGATCTAGAAGGATGAGAGCAGAGGAGAGAGAGTTAGCTTTAGCAGTGCGGAGCGCCTCCGTGATACAGAGGAGAGCAGTCTCAGTTGAATGACTAGTCTTGAAACCTGACTGATTTGGATCAAGAGTTCAAGTTTACATACACTTATGTTGGAGTCAATTAAACTTGTTTTTCAACCACTCCACAAATCTCTTGTTAACAAACTATAGTTTTGGCCAGTCGGTTAGGACTGGCCAAACAATTGTTATCAAACAGATTATTTCACTTATAATTCAATGTATCACAATTCTAGTGGGTCAGTAGTTTACATACACTAGATGACTGTGCCTTTAAACAGCTTGGACAATTCCATAAAGTCATGGCTTTAGAAGTTTCTGATAGGCTAATTGACATCATTTAAGTCAATTGGAGGTGACCTGTGGGTGTATTCCAAAGCCTACCTTCAAACTCAGTGCCTCTTTGCTTGACATCATGGGAAAATCAAAATAAATGAATTGTAGACCTCCACAAGTCTGGTTCATCCTTGGGAGCAATATAGAAATGCCGGAAGGTACCACGTTCACCTGTACAAACAATAGTACGCAAGTATAAACACCATGGGACCACTCAGCCGTCATGCCGCTCAGGAAGGAGACGAGATCTGTCTCCTAGAGATGAACATACTTTTGTGCGAAACGTGCAAATCAATCCCAGAACAACGACAAAGGACCTTGTGAAGATGCTGGAAAATTAGCTACAAAATTATCTATATCCACAGTAAAAACGAGTCCTATATCGACGTAACCTGAAAGACTGCTCAGCAACGAAGATGCCACTGCTCCAAAGCCGCCATAAAAAAGCAAGACTACAGTTTGTAACTGCACATGGGGACAAAGATTGTACTTTTTGGGAAAATTTCTTCTGGTCTGATGAAGCACAGGGGTGGCAGCAGCATGTTGTGGGGGTGGCAGCAGCATGTTGTGGGGGTGCTTTGCTGCAGGAGGGGCTGATGCACTACACAAAATAGATGACATCATGAGGCAAGAAAATTCTGTGGATATATTGAAGCTACATCTCAAGACATCAGTCAGGAAGTTCAAGCTTGGTCGCAAATGGGTCTTCCAAATGGACAATGACCACAAGCATACTTCCAAAGTTGTGGCAAAACGGTTTAAGGACAACAAAGTCAAGGTATTGGAGTGGCCATCACAAAGCCCTGACCTCAATCCTATAGAAAATGTGTGGGCAGAACTGAAAAAGCATGTGCAAGCAAGGAGGCCTACAAACCTAACTCCCATTCCTCTGTCAGGAGGACCACAATTCCCCCAACTTATTGTTTTCCAATTTGTAAGTCGCTCTGGATAAGAGCGTCTGCTAAATGACTTAAATGTAATGTAAATGTTATTGTGGGAAGCTTGTGGAAGGCTACCCAAAACGCTTGACCAAAGTTTAAAAAATTAAAGGCAATGCTACCAAATACTAATTGAGTGTATGTAAACTTCTGACCCACTGGGAATGTGATGAAAGAAAGAAATGCTGAAATAAATCATTCTCGCTACTATTATTCTGACATTTCCCATTCTTAAAATAAAGTAGTGATCCTAACTGACCTACGACAGATAATTTTTACTAGGATTAAATGTCAGGAATTGTGAAAAACTGAGTTTAACTGTAGTTGGCTAAGGTGAATGTAAACTTCCGACTTCAACTGTACGTGTATTTTATGTAATGTATATGGGCTCCAGTATCTATTAGATCATGTGGATTTCATGCATTGTTGTGATAGTCTAGTTATGATGTCCAAGCCAAATGTCCCCTTAGGGATAAAGTTTGTCAAGCCATAAGATTTGTTTTTATCCATATGCCAGCCTGTATGGCTTGGTTTTTATCCATATGCCAGGCTGTATGTGTCACGATGGTTATAATAACTGGACCAAAGCGCAGCGTGATCTGGGTTCGACATATTTTATTACTCCGTGAAACACATAGCAAAACAAAACAATAAACGAACAAGCCAAACATGAAGCTGCTATATTGCTCACAGGCTATACATAGACAAGATCCCACAAAACACAAAGGGGAAATTACTGCATAAATATGATCCCCAATCAGAGACAATGATAAACAGCTGCCTCTGATTGGGTTCCATACCAGGCCAACATAGAAATATAAATCACCTAGATGACCCACCATAGTCACACTCCGACCTAACCAACATAGAGAATAAAAAGCTCTCTATGGTAAGGGCGTGACAGTACCCCCCCAAAAGGTGCGGACTCCGACCGCAAAACCTGACTCAATAGGGGAGGGACCGGGTGGGAATCTACCGTCGGGGACGGCTCCGGTGCGGGGCGAAGTACCCACTCCGCTCGCGGATATGTCATCTTCAATGGTGACTCTGGTGCGGGGATTGTCACCGGGGACTCCGGACCGTAGATCGTCGCCGGGGACTCTAGACCTTGGATCGTCGCCGGGGACTCTAGACCTTGGATCGTCGCCGGGGACTCTGGACCTTGGATCGTCGCCGGGGACTCTGGACCTTGGGTCGTCGCCGGGGACTCTGGACCTTGGATCGTCGCCGGGGACTCTGGACCTTGGATCGTCGAGGGGGCTCTGGACCTTGGATCGTCGCCGGGGACTCTGGACCTTGGATCGTCGCCGGGGACTCTGGACCTTGGATCGTTGCCGGATGTACCGGACCGCTGACCGTCTCAGGAGGTTCCGGACCGCTGACCATCTCAGGAGGTTCCAGACCGCGGACTGTCTCAGGAGGTTCCGGACCGCGGACCGTCGTTGGAGGTTCTGAACTGTGAAACGTCGCCGGAAGCTCTGGACTGGGAACTGTCGCCGGAAGCTCTGGACTGTGGAGGCGCACTGGAGGCCTGATGCATGGGGCCGGTACAGGTGGCACCAGGCTGGTGACACGCATCTCAGGGCGAGTGCGGGGAGGGTGCACAGGACGTACTGGCCTGTGGTGGCACACTGGAGGCCTGATGCGTGGGGCCGGTACAGGTGGCACCACACTGATGACACACACCTCAGGGCGAGTGCGGGGAGGAGGCACAGGACGCACTGGACTGTGGAGGTGCACTGGAGGCCTGATGCGTGGGACCGGTACAGGTGGCACCGGGCTGGTGACACGCACCTCAGGGCGAGTGCGAGGAGCAGGTACAGGATGTACCTGACTGGGAAGGCACACTTGAGGGAGAGTGCGAGGAGCAGGAACAGGATGTACCGGGCTGTGGAGGCGCACTGGAGACACAGTGAGTAGAACCGGCACACATTGAACCGGAACGATGACACTCTTCACACGGCATCAATTGTGCCAGAACTTTAACACACTTCTCAGGACGAGTACAGGGAGTTGGCACAGGACTTACTGGGCTGGAAAGGCGTACTGGAGATCTGGTGTGTATAGCAGGCAACACTTGTACCGGAACTTTAGCACACTTCTCAGGACGAGTACGGGGAGTTGGCACAGAACTTACTGGGCTGGAAAGGCGTACTGGAGACCTGGTGCGTATAGCCGGCAACACTTGTACCGGAACTTTAACACACTTCTCAGGATGAGTACGGAGAGCTGACTCAGGTGCCTTTAAATCGATAACACGCTCCTTAGGGCAGTCTGACAGTCTCTGGTTCACTACCCCCAACTTTCGCCACCCACTCCTCGCTCAATCTGTCTCAATATTCCTCCTCGGTCTCTGACTCACCCCTCAGCGACGCCGACCACTCTGTGTACCCCCCCCCCCAAAAAAAACATTTGGGCTGTCTTTAGGGCTTGCGTCGTGGCCGTGAACCCCGGTGTTGTCGTTGTTGTTCCCTCACTGCCTCCGCCTGCTTCCATGGCAGGCTTCTGTCTCCTGCCATAATCTCTTCCCACATCCAGTATGTCCTCCACTCCTGGCTTTCCTCCTGGGCACGCTGCTTGGTCCGTTGTTGGTGGGCTCTTCTGTCACCATCGTCATAATAACTGGACCAAAGCGCAGCGTGATCTGAGTTCCACATCTTTTTATTACTCTGTGAAACTCACAGCAAAACAAAACAATAAACGAACAAACGAAACGTGAAGCTGCTATAGTGCTCACAGGCAACTATACAAAGACAAGATCCCACAAAACACAAAGGGGAAATGACTGCCTAAATATGATCCACAATCAAAGACAACTATAAACAGCTGCCTCTGATTGGGAACCATACCAGGCCAACATAGAAATATACATCACCTAGATGACCCACCCTGGTCACACCCCGACCTAACCAACATAGAGAATAAAAAGCTCTCTATGGTTAGGGCGTGACAGTTTGGCTTGGATTTTATCCATATGCCAGCCTGTATGGCTTGGTTTTTATCCATATGCCAGCCTGTATGGCTTGGTTTTTATCCATATGCTAGCCTGTATGGCTTGGTTTTTATCCATATGCTAGCCTGTATGGCTTGGTTTTTATCCATATGCCAGCCTGTATGGCTTGGTTTTTATCCATATGCCAGCCTGTATGGCTTGGGTTTTATCCATATGCTAGCCTGTATGGCTTGGTTTTTATCCATATGCCAGCCTGTATGGCTTGGGTTTTATCCATATGCCAGCCTGTATGGCTTGGTTTTTATCCATATGCTAGCCTGTATGGCTTGGTTTTTATCCATATGCTAGCCTGTATGGCTTGGTTTTTATCCATATGCCAGCCTGTATGGCTTGGGTTTTATCCATATGCCAGCCTGTATGGCTTGGTTTTTATCCATATGCTAGCCTGTATGGCTTGGTTTTTATCCATATGCTAGCCTGTATGGCTTGGTTTTTATCCATATGCTAGCCTGTATGGCTTGGTTTTTATCCATATGCTAGCCTGTATGGCTTGGTTTTTATCCATATGCCAGCCGGTATAGCTGTTTTGTCCTGCAATTATCCCATGTGGACCATCAGCCCAAGATGGACTCACCTAAAACCAAAACAGAGACAGAGAACAGTTCATATTTTGTTACTTTTGTATTTTTGTCTCATTTTCACAAAACATGTACAAGGAAGGAAAAACCTGAGGTATTTTGCGTCAAGCAGCCTAAGGTATCAGGATTTTATTTAAAAAATGTACCTAAATTCATCAATATTCTTAGATACCTTGCTATTTACACAACATAACATCAATAATAATAATAATAATAATACATCAAAACCAACAATTATAGCAATCGGGACAGCCTGCATCTTCTCTTAACATGTTTTCAAATAATTATAACATCTTTTAAAAATAAAGAGACTAGAAGGAAAGCCTCAGAGAATAGGAAATCCAGGTCTGACCTTACAGCAGCACAAAGGTATAGGTCAAAGGTCACAATAGAGAAAAGCTAACCGAAGGAAAAGAAAAAAACACATATAGGTACATCATAAATAAATAGACAGTCTCGCACCAGCAGAGCAATAGCATTAATTTAATTCTGAATCACGTTCTAGTTTCATCCCTTCCGTTTTGTTTTTATCAAACCTTTGGAAAATAAGAGAGTGAGAGCGACAGACTGATAGTGAGATAGTGAGGGAGTGACATGCATTGTGCTGATGTGCAAGCAATTGTGTACCCTGCGCCAGGCGTGGCTCACTGAAAGATCCCCTGAGAACAAACGAAAGGTGGTGGTATATCTTTGTGTGTGACTATATGTGTCTGTGTGTTTATGTCTGTGTGTGTGTATGTGTGGAGGGGATTTGTTTCAGCTATGGGCTTCTCTCATATCCCAACACAGTTTAGTTCTGTATGTGTGTGTGTGTGTATATTTGTCAACTGTGTGGATCTACTTGCATATACCGGTAGTTGTTGTCATGAGCCCTGGAGAAATCAACAGTCCTTCCTACAATAATTCTGCTCTTTAGTACTGGGTTGAATAAAGTTCTTCATTCTCGATCACACACATTAACCGTCTCCCAGGAGATGCACTAACTGTAGGAGCCCCCAATCACAATAAATAACATCTTAATTACACTCAACTGAAGAGTCATCTTGGTGAACATAAGATGATGAAAACACTTATTTTTTTAATGTATATTCATTTAAAAATACCTATTTTCAATGTATTTTCAACCACAAATATGTATTTTCAACATCTTTTCAATGTAAATTCAAAGTTTTCATGCTCATAGGGACTGTTCTTCACCATACCACACATCTGGTGATGTCACCAGAGGTAAGAGCAGGGGTGAGCAAACATTTTGGCTCGAAGGCCACATCAGGATTTAGAAATTCAACTGAGGGGAGCACAGAAGATTTGAGAACCGATTTCTTTGTCAAAATCTATTTTGGGCCAGAAAAAGGGCAGTTATTTGAGAATGTACAGGTGTATTATAATTTCTACAAACATTCTATCTAGTTGTAGACATTTAAGTGTGGCCTGGAGTCGTTTTTAAACCCCAAATAATAATTTAACCCCCATTTTGTTCGTTGTTTTTACTGAAACCTCCCATGGGCCGGATTGAATGAGCTGTAGTTTTCCCACCCCTGGGTTAGAGGGTGTTGGTACCCTCTTAGGATGTGGATGGGATACTTGTTTTTGAAGAGTAACAGAAAAGTGCATTTCAACGTCAGATGAAACCCACAATACATCACTCTTCCTCCAAACAAGGAACAGCACATATTGCTTGCGTGTAGATTTGTGTGCATGAGTGTGTGTGTGTGTGCATGTGTTTGTGTGTGCATGAGTGTGTGGTTGTATGTGTTTCATAAATACCATACAACAAAAACTGAGATTAACAAAGGAAAAAGAAAAAGTCCACAAAACATTCTATTATTTCTCATTGCCAGAATGAACCGATCAAATAAATTTACAACCAGAACTGAGATTTTTTGTTGTTGATTAAAAGTCCATTAAAATCGCTATATATATATTCATATAGTATATATAGTATTTGTCTGTCTGTTGCCAGCCACCCTGGAGCATGCTCTGAGAGGCTGGGGTGGGGTATACTTGGGAGGTGTGGAGTGAGACATGCGAGTACTGAACTCCACTACAGGGAGGGCGTAACTTAGACCTAACTCCTCTCCTCCCCACCGCCCCAACAGTCACGTCACACTGTTAAACACTGGAAACAAGGAAGCAGAGGAGTATTGCGGAAAAATACAATGCCAGTCTTTATCAGTCACTGTGAGTCCTCTTAAACTGCAAAGTCTTTGTAAACCATGTTGGGCTGACAACACGATTTGTCATTGTTTTGATGCAGTACCACCGGTATAGTCTCTTAGGACAGTCTGAATTGTCTCTCTCTGCATTGTGCTGTGGTGCATTTCTGGGGTACAGAGCTCTTTCTAAGTCTTTGTAATGAAGGGAGGGGCAGACTGAGCCATGCTGGGGGTTGTGGTTCTCTGGGGCTGAAGTCTTTGAAATGAAGGGAGGGGCAGACTGAGGCATGCTGGGGATTGAAGTCTTTGGGAGGAAAGAACATGGCTATGTCTCAAATGACACCCAATTATGAAAATAGCACTATACTTTTGGTGACTTTTGGTCAAAAGTAGTGCACTATATGGGTGATGGGGGGGTTTGAGATGTGCCCATGGATCTGTTCTTCTTGAACTGACACCATACAGAGGAAATAGTTCACAGTTCATAGTTCAGTGTCAGTGCCCTATAGTCTCCGTCTTTTCCCGTAGTTGTTCTCTTCAGAGCTTTGGTTGGTAGAACTGTAAATGTAACCTAGGAAATCAACAGCCTGCTGAACCCCATGTCTAGTCCAGGAACACTAGCTAGATAAGGGACTCCCGGAATCTCTCTGGTGTTTCTGTCTTCTCAGAGTTTGAGTCTTTAACACGGTATGTTTGGGGAGCGTAAATTTCCCCCCTCTGTCCTCCCTCCTCCTTCAGGTCCGTTTCTCCTCCTCCCTGGGTGGGCCGGTTGTGGTCAGGAGTGCGGTTAGTCAGGACACCTCGATGATCTCCATGCTGCCAGAGAAGCTGGACTGCTTCCCCATCTTCTCCAGCTCCTCCCGGGAACGCGTATCTGAGATGCTCTCCTCAAACTCCATCTGACAGCTGCGCCGCTTGAACTGCTTCTCGGTGCTGTTGGAGGCTGTCCCGTTGGCGACGGTCGTTGAGGAGTCCCTCTGTAATGGCGCTGATGACGACGATGCCCTTTTGTCCCGCTGCACTTTCTCCCGTAGCCGCACCCCCTCGCTACAACCGAACGCCACGTATGCAGAGCTGCTTCCGAATCGCACTTCCACCCCTCCTCCTTCATCTCCTCCAAGTTCCATCCCTCCTTCCCCTACCTCTTCAGCCCCGAAGTACCAGGGGGCATCGGCAGTGGGGGTGACAGGTGTGACTGGGGTGGTGGCCTGGACTGTGTCTCTGTGTTTGGTCCACATGGTTCCGGACTCTTTGGGGGGCAGAGAGAGAAGCATGGAGCCCTTCAGGCTCTCGTCCAGGCTAGGGCTCTTGTGAACGGGCAAGGAGCGTCCCAGAGTCAGACTCAGGGACTGGGGGTGTACCGGGGAACTAGTTGTGGATCCAGATCCAGGGCTGTGCTTGGCTTTCCTCCTGGGCCTGGACGATGATGGACCTCCAGAACGAACGCCCCCCTCACTGGGACCCCCAACGTCGAGACCTCCGATGCTGCCGCCGCACCCCGGGGAAGGGAAGGGCGACTCAGCCGAGCTGGGGCTGTCTGGGACAGGGGAGAACTGAGGGCAGACACCATTGACAGGGGGACTGTCCAGCTTACATAGCTTGGGCACGTCTTCGGAGTGTGTGGGCGCTGCCAGGCACAGGCAGTGGGTGCTGCTGGGGGAGTAGACAGACTTGATGTCCAGGGAGAAGGATCGCTTCAGCCGGTTAGTGTCCAGGATGCGCTCGGCCGACAGGTGGAGGCCGTTGAAGCCCTGCTGGAGAGAAGTCGGCGAGGGGAGCTTCGGTTCTGGTGGGGTCTGGGGCTCTATTGATGAAGAGTCATGGTGACCATTGACTTCTGACCCTGAGCTGAACCCGTTGACATCTGAGCCCTGGGATTGACCTTTGCCCTCTGAGGTCTTGTCGTCTGACAGCGCCTGGAGGAGTCGCAGCCCCTTCTCAAACTCCAGGAGCTGCCCCAGGAAGTTGAAGTTGGGCGATATTGAAGGCCGTCGGTCCTTCACAAACCTGGTCAAGAGGAAATAAGAGGGCAAAATGTTAGTTCCAGTTAGAGTTGGGGCTCCAGATACAAAGTAAAACAAAACAAATACTTTGTAAAGTTTTTCTAAGTTACTTCCTGTGTAAACCTAATATTCATCGTTGGGTTGCGTGCATTTAAGTAGCAGGTTACCCCCGAATGAACTGCTGTGAACTAACTGCCACACAAAAGATGATCCCATGCAATGATCTCCAGACAACACAACTAGTTCCTACTGTACACTAGTTCCTCTGGCAACCAGAAGAATGGCATTTCTCAAGACTGGGGGGTACAGATGAGCGTCTAGCATTTCCTCAAACACTGAGTCCACTTTTTAAAGATGCTGCAACTTAAGCTCAGCTGGCGGAGAGCGTCGGGTAGAGAGTGTACCTGTAGGCATCATCCGATGACAGGCCCATTGTCTTCATGATGTATGCGATGGCGATGGTTGCTGAGCGTGAGATTCCAGCCAGGCAGTGCACAATGACTCTGCAGTTTGACACCTTGGCTTTGTCTGTTGGGAGGGGAGGGAAACAAACACATGTGAACACACACGGCTGTACACAAAACCCAGGAACAGTTAGTCAGAACAGAGAGTCTTCTGGGAGAATGAAACACCCATCGAATTTGATTAGTTAGAATAGAGAGTCTCCCGGGAGAATAGATGGGTTAGCTGACAACGTCATGAAAATGATGCACACGCTTCAATGGGGCAGAAGGCTGTTTGTTATGGTTCTGGATGGCCAGATAGCTGGCAACAATGACAAGAAACTGGCATGTGGTGAAACGTAAGTGTCTCGTTTCAGCTCGTTTGATTGTGTTCTTGATACCATGTCTTATTTTGAGGTGTTATGACTGACTGACACATCTATGCTAATATGGCTCAAATTTGCTAGCTAGCAAGCTAACCAACAACTGTGTATTAGAGAGACAAGTGCTCATTGTGCAACTATTTATGTTTTCAACAAATGTTGGAGACTAAATATAGTTGCCATGTTAGCAGCAATCTAAGCCAAGCCGTCTGTTTGAACCCTAGTTCTGCACGCATCGGCGTTGTTGCTATACAACCAACCCGTCTATGGAACACCCATAGAAGACTAACCACCTCTTCAGCACAGGGGTCGTCGTCATCACGATTAACCTCGCTTTGGGAGTGTACCACTTGTGAAAGCAAGGAGGGTGATACATTATAAATAATGTGATATACTGAATATGAGGCCTGTTTCACTATGTTGTATGACAATCTTTTATTTTATTTCGTCTTTAATTATCCAGGCCAGTCAGTTAATTAAGAACAAATTCTTATTTACAATGATGGCCGGATGACGCTGGGCCAATTGTGCGCCACCCTACGCGACTCCTAATCGGTTGTGATACAGCCTGGAATCAAACCAGGGTCTTTAGTGATGCCTCTAGCACTGAGATGCAGTGCCTTAGACCGCTGAGCCACTCAGGAGCCCAAATACAGTGACATACACCGCTCCTGCTCAGGTTACAACTACTAATGCATATTCTGCATATACGTGCATATATGTGGTCCCCTGTAGCTCAGTTGGTAGAGCATGGCGCTTGCACTGCCAGAAAGGGGGTTCGATTCCTGGGACCACCTATACATTTAAGCATGACTGTAAGTCGTTTTGGATAAAAGCGTCTTCTAAATTGTATATATGACATTCTCTGCACATGCAAAGACACACAATCATTACTTACCAATGAATTCATTGGTTTTCTGCAACCAGGGCAGTAGCTTCTCACAGTAGTTGTCATTGACAGGGATCCGCATGAAGTGGCTCTCTCTGATGAAGTCAGGCTTGGGACAGGTGTTACTGGCATTCAGCACGTACGTGATGCCATTCTGAACCATCAGGTCCTACAGACAGACAGAGAGAGACAAATGCAGACAAGGGGACTGTTATAAAAGGCAATAACAGAGAACAACAACATCAAAGTTAACGCTTTACTGTACTTCCTTTCCTCTCACGTTCTACTTTCCCTTGACTGCTACGGGCTCACCTTGTTGAGGACGTCTTTCTGCGATCCCAGGTAGAGGTGTGGTAGGATGCGTGTGGGGCCTACGTTAGCTACAGGCAGGCAGGGCTGGGATATGCTCATAGGCAGAGCTGGCTTGCTCTCACACAGCCCGGGGAAACAGGAGGAGAACGCAGCAAAGCCCCCTAAAGGAGAAAAAGAGAGAGACAGAGAGGAAAGGTCCGTTATACTCCAAATAAATACAATTCCCGAAACGTTTGGGAGCTACTGATCATACAGAACTCACATACAGAACATACAGAACTCACAACTCCAACACAGAAAACTGCTTGATGTTACATTTTCCCTGTTGTCAAGTGGAAGTCTACACACCCCTCTACACACCCCTCTACACACCCCTTGCAGAGTTGTCACATTTTCCTGCCTGGATTCAATTATATTATTTTTCCTACTGATCTGCATAACTTGCTCCACATTTTTTAAGTGAAAGAAAAAGTATTATCATGTTTTATTATTATATATTTTTGTATTACTATCCCCGACTGTGCACTGAATCCCCTTCCATTACAGACTTGTGTTTCAACGACATGGCTGAACCATTTCAAACTGTGTACATGCATAACCGTTAGATTGTGGGTTAAGGTTTCTGCTCCCAGCTCAGTAGGAAATCATTCTCTGCTGCATTCTGGGAGATAGTTTGGCTGCTGGGCGGTGAGGAATGTGTGTGGCTGGCCCTTTAAGTGCAGACGGCTCCACTTTGGCCTGTGTGTGTGTTAAAGACCGTGTGTGTGTGTGTGTGTGTGTGTGTGTGTGTGTGTGTGTGTGTGTGTGTGTGTGTGTGTGTGTGTGTGTGTGTGTGTGTGTGTGTGTGTGTGTTTGTGTGTGTGTGTGTGTGTGTGTGTGTGTGTGTGTGTGTGTGTGTGTGTGTGTGTGTGCACGCGCGTGTGTGTGGCTCTGTTTCCTTCATGAGCTCATGTCCTGTAGCAGAGCATTGCGTCAGGGCTGGGGAATTAGAGAGGCCACAGGTGCAGGGCCAGCACAGAGGCCCAGTAACATCCCCCTGACAACCGTGCAGTACACACACACCACCACCTGGGGCGGCAGGTATCCTAGTGGTTAGCGTGTTGGGCCAGTAGCCAAAAGGTTGCTAGATCAAATCCCTGAGCTGACAAGGTAAAAATATGTTGTTCTGATCCTGAGCAAGGCAGCTAACTGACTTGTCTAGTTAAATAAAGGTTAAATTAAAAAAATAAAACACAGAAGCGCAGCACACACACAACCGTGCAGTAAATACACACAACCGTGCAGTACATACAAACGACCGTGCAGTACATACAAACGACCATGCAGTACATGCACACAACCGTGCAGTAAATACACACAACCGTGCAGTACATACAAACGACCGTGCAGTACATACAAACGACCATGCAGTACATGCACACAACCGTGCAGTACATGCACACCGTGCAGTACATACAAACGACCATGCAGTACATACAAACGACCATGCAGTACATACAAACGACCATGCAGTACATGCACACAACCGTGCAGTACATACAAACGACCGTGCAGTACATACAAACGACCATGCAGTACATACAAACAACCATGCAGTACATGTACACAACCGTGCAGTACATGCACACCGTGCAGTACATACACACAACCGTGCAGTAAATACACACAACCGTGCAGTACATACAAACGACCGTGCAGTACAAACACACAACCGTGCAGTAAATACACACAACCGTGCAGTACATACAAACGACCGTGCAGTACATACACACAACCGTGCAGTACATACACACAACCGTGCAGTAAATACACACAACCGTGCAGTAAATACAAACGACCGTGCAGTACATACACACAACCGTGCAGTACATACACACAACCGTGCAGTACAAACACACAACCGTGCAGTACAAACACACAACCGTGCAGTACATACACACAACCGTGCAGTACATACACACAACCGTGCAGTACAGGGTAGCCTAGTGGTTAGAGCGATGAACTTGTAACTGGAAGGTTGCAAGTTCAAATCCCTGAGCTGGCAAGGTACAAATCTGTTGTTCTGCCCCTGAACAGGCAGTTAACCCACTGTTCCTAGGCAGTCATTGAAAATAAGAATGTGTTCTTAACATAGACACAACCGTACAGTACATACACACAACCGTGCAGTACATACACACAACCGTGCAGTACATACACACGACCGTGCAGTACATACACACCACTGTGCAGTACATACACACGACCGTGCAGTACATACACACGACCGTGCAGTACATACACACGACCGTGCAGTACATACACACGACCGTGCAGTACATACACACGACCGTGCAGTACATACACACGACCGTGCAGTACAAACACACGACCGTGCAGTACAAACACACGACCGTGCAGTACATACACACGACCGTGCAGTACATACACACGACCGTGCAGTACAAACACACGACCGTGCAGTACATACACACGACCGTGCAGTACATACACATGACCGTGCAGTACATACACACGACCGTGCAGTACAAACACACGACCGTGCAGTACAAACACACGACCGTGCAGTACAAACACACGACCGTGCAGTACATACACACGACCGTGCAGTACATACACACGACCGTGCAGTACAAACACACGACCGGGCAGTACATACACACGACCGTGCAGTACAAACACACGACCGTGCAGTACAAACACACGACCGGGCAGTACATACACACGACCGTGCAGTACATACACTAATCACAGACACTCATACAGCAGCACACAAACATATAATACACATTTGCTCACTCCCTTTCAAAATATGACTAAGACACACACTTACTCTGCATTACCACGGTTGTTTAACTTCTAGCTGAAGGGGAGAGAAAATGACCTCGCCAGGTGAGGGAAGGGGTGAGTGAGGGAGGAATGAAAAGGAGTGAGGCAGGGAAGAAGGAGTGCTTCAAGGAAACCCTGAGCCCCAGCAGAAGGATTAGAACCTAATCTAGTTTCAGTCCTGTCTGACCCTATCTGGGCTACTGCCAAACACACACACACACGCACGCACACACCCAAAGACATGACATCACCCTGCTAAACTAGCACACACAGGACATGACATAGCCTAAAGGTGTAACACACACCAGGCTACAACACAACACCCTTTAACTCCACATGCACAAAGCTGTAAGTAAGCACTTTGCTAGTAATATATAACTGGTCTTGTAACCTCAGTTTCTAGTAATATATAACTGGTCTTGTAACCTCAGTTTCTAGTAATATATAACTGGTCTTGTAAGCTCAGTTTCTAGTAATATATAACTGGTCTTGTAAACTCAGTTTCTAGTAATATATAACTGGTCTTGTAACCTCAGTTTCTAGTAATATATAACTGGTCTTGTAACCTCAGTTTCTAGTAATATATAACTGGTCTTGTAACCTCAGTTTCTAGTAATATATAACTGGTCTTGTAAGCTCAGTTTCTAGTAATATATAACTGGTCTTGTAAACTCAGTTTCTAGTAATATATAACTGGTCTTGTAAGCTCAGTTTCTAGTAATATATAACTGGTCTTGTAAGCTCAGTTTCTAGTAATATATAACTGGTCTTGTAACCTCAGTTTCTAGTAATATATAACTGGTCTAGTAATATATAACTGGTCTTGTAAGCTCAGTTTCTAGTAATATATAACTGGTCTTTCTAGTAATATATAACTGGTCTCAGTTTCTAGTAATATATAACTGGTCTTGTAAGCTCAGTTTCTAGTAATATATAACTGGTCTTGTAAGCTCAGTTTCTAGTAATATATAACTGGTCTTGTAAACTCAGTTTCTAGTAATATATAACTGGTCTTGTAAACTCAGTTTCTAGTAATATATAACTGGTCTTGTAAAGTTTCTAGTAATATATAACTGGTCTTGTAACCTCAGTTTCTAGTAATATATAACTGGTCTTGTAACCTCAGTTTCTAGTAATATATACAGTTGTATTCAGAAGTTTACATACACCTTAGCCAAATACATTTAAACTCAGTTTTTCACAATTCCTTACATTTAATCTTAGTAAAAAGTCCCTGTCTTAGGTCAGTTAGGATCACCACATTATTTTCAGAACGTGAAATGTCAGAATAATAGTAGAGAGAATGATTTATTTCAGCTTTTATTTCTATCATCACATTCCCAGTTGGTCAGAAGTTTACATACACTCAAGTAGTACTTGGTAGCATTGCCTTTAAATTGTCAAACATTTCGGTAGCCTTCCACAAGCTTCCCACAATAAGTTGGGTGAATTTTGGCCCATTCCTCCTGACAGAGCTGGTGTAACTGAGTCAGGTTTGTAGGCCTCCTTGCTCGCATACGCCTTTTCAGTTCTGCCCACACATTTTCTATAGGATTGAGGTTAGGGCTTTGTGATGGCCATTCCAATACCTTGACTTTGTTTTCCTTAAGACATTTTGCCACAACTTTGGAAGTATGCTTAGGGTGATTGTCCATTTGGAAGACCCATTTGCGACCAAGCTTGAACTTCCTGACTGATGTCTTGAGACGTTGCTTCAATATATCCACATTATTTTCCTTTCTCGTGATGTCATCTATTTTGTGAAGTGCACCAGTCCCTCCTGCAGCAAAGCACCCCCACAACATGATGCTGCCACCCCCGTGCTTCAAAGTTGGGATGGTGTTATTTCGGCTTGCAAGCCTCCCCCTTTTTCCTCCAAACATAACGATGGTCATTATGGCCAAACAGTTATATTTTTGTTTCATCAGACCAGAGGACATTTATCCGCAAAGTACAATCTTTGGCCCCATGTGCAGTTGCAAACCGTAGTCTGGCTTTTTTATGGCGGCTTTGGAGCAGTGGCTTCTTCCTTGCTGAGCGGCCTTTCAGGTTATGTCGATATAGGACTCGTTTTACTGTGGATATAGATACTTTTGTACTTGTGTCCTCCAGCATCGTCACAAGGTACTTTGTTGTTGTTCTGGGATTGATTTGCACTTTTTGCACCAAGGTACGTTAATCTCTAGGAGACAGAACGCGTCTCCTTCATGAGCGGCATGACGGCTGAGTGGTCCCATGGTGTTTATACTTGCGTACTATTGTTTGTACAGGTGAACGTGGTACCTTCCGGTATTTCTAAATTGCTACCAAGGATGAACCAGACTTGTGGAGGTCTACAATTAATTTATTTTGATTTTCCCATGATGTCAAGCAAAGAGGCTGTGAGTTTGAAGATAGGCCTTGAAATACATCCACAGGTACACCTCCAATTGACTCAAATGATGTCAATAAGCCTATCAGAAGCTTCTAAAGCCATGACTTTCTGGAATTTTCCAAGCTGTTTAAAGGCACCGTCAACTTAGTGAATGTTAACTTCTGACCCACTGGAATTGTGATACAGTGAATTGTAAGTTAAATAATGTCTGTAAACAATTGTTGGAAAAATTACTTGTGTCATGCCAAACTTGCCAAAACTATAGTTTGTGAATAACAAATTTGTGGAGTGGTTGAAAAACTAGTTTTATATCTGGCCCTGAAACCTCAGTTGCTAGCAATATATAACTGGCCCTGTAATCTCAGTGGATATGGGTCTGAACCCAGAGCAAATTCTGCTGGGCTGAATATGGGTCGTGGTGGAGTCAGCAAGAGCAGAGGGTATTCTGGCCCAAAGACAGATAGACAGAAAGGCAGACAGACAGGCGGCTATATCTGGTGCCTGTCCCTTTAAGACCAGAGAGCAGAGGAGGAGAGAGGAAAGGAGGAGAGGAGGAGGAGAAAAGAGAGGAGAGAGGAGAGGAGGAGAGGAGGAGAGGAGAGAGGAGAGAGGAGAGGAGAGAGGAGGAGAGAAGAGTAGAGAGGAGAGAGGAGAGGAGGAGAGGAGGAGAGAGGAGAAGAGTAGAGAGGAGAAGAGTAGAGTAGAGAGGAGAGAGGAGAGGAGGAGAGAGGAGAAGAGTAGAGAGGAGAGAGGAGAGGAGGAGAGAGGAGAAGAGTAGAGAGGAGAGAGGAGAGGAGAGAGGAGAAGAGAGGAGAAGAGTAGAGAGGAGAGAGGAGAAGAGTAGAGAGGAGAGAGGAGAAGAGTAGAGAGGAGAGAGGAGAGGAGGAGAGGAGGAGAGAGGAGAAGAGTAGAGAGGAGAGGAGGAGAGAGGAGAAGAGTAGAGAGGAGAGGAGGAGAGGAGGAGAGAGGAGAAGAGTAGAGAGGAGAGAGGAGAGGAGGAGAGAGGAGAGGAGGAGAGGAGGAGAGAGGAGAAGAGTAGAGAGGAGAAGAGTAGAGAGGAGAGAGGAGAGGAGGAGAGGAGGAGAGAGGAGAAGAGTAGAGAGGAGAGAGGAGAAGAGTAGAGAGGAGAAGAGTAGAGAGGAGAGAGGAGAGGAGGAGAGGAGGAGAGAGGAGAAGAGTAGAGAGGAGAGAGGAGAGGAGGAGAGAGGAGAAGAGTAGAGAGGAGAGGAGGAGAGGAGGAGAGAGGAGAAGAGTAGAGAGGAGAGAGGAGAGGAGGAGAGAGGAGAGAGAGGAGAGGAGGAGAGAGGAGAAGAGTAGAGAGGAGAAGAGTAGAGAGGAGAGGTGGAGAGGAGGAGAGGAGAAGAGTAGAGAGGAGAGGAGGAGAGGAGGAGAGTAGAGAGGAGAGAGGAGAGGAGGAGAGGAGGAGAGGAGTAGAGAGGAGAGAGGAGAAGAATTGAGAGGAGAGAGGAGAAGAGTAGAGAGGAGAGAGGAGAAGAGTAGAGAGGAGAGAGGAGAGAGGAGAGGAGGAGAGGAGGAGAAGAGTAGAGGAGAGAGGAGAGAGGAGAAGAGTAGAGAGGAGAGAGGAGAAGAGTAGAGAGGAGAGAGGAGAGGAGGAGAGGAGGAGAAGAGTAGAGAGGAGAGAGGAGAGAGGAGAAGAGTAGAGAGGAGAGAGGAGAGGAGGAGAGGAGGAGAGAGGAGAGAGGAGAGAGGAGAAGAGTAGAGAGGAGAAGAGTAGAGAGGAGAGGAGGAGAGAGGAGAGGAGGAGAGAAGAGAAGAGTAGAGAGGAGAAGAGTAGAGAGGAGAAGAGTAGAGAGGAGAGGAGTAGAGAGGAGAGGAGGAGAGAGGAGAAGAGGAGAGAGTAGAGAGGAGAGGAGTAGAGAGGAGAGGAGGGCCTGCCTGTATCCAGCTATTAATGGCAACTGGCAGAAAGATGGCATCACCTCTCCATATGCAGCAGACAGGGAGAGAAAGAGAAATAAATACATGTAGAAAGAGAGTGAACGAGAGAGACAGAAAGAGTGGCTCTTGTTATTACTAATGGAGTCCCTCTTTCCTCAATTAGCACACTTTGTTTCAGCAGGAGTCTATGATATATTCCTCATTCAAAACCCTTCCTCCACATGTAAAGGTCTTTATTCACACAATACAACGCCACATAAACAGGAAAAAAAACACATCACTTAAGTTACATGTCACTTTTCATTACAGGAGAGTTGTTGAGAGGACAGGGTCAGCATGGGATATTCTGACAAACTCCCTTCCTCTCCTCAGGTACAGAGAGCAGAGATTGTGTGCCTTGTGGCCTATAATGTTTCAGTAATATTGGGTCAACACCCATCATCACACACACCACTGGGATGTCCAGACGTTTACAGTGGTCCTGTGCTGTGTTCTTAGTCACCACGGATAACACACAATCTCCCCGTCATCGTCGCTGGTCACCTGGCCTTCAGAGGTAATGTTGCTATGGCAACAAACATGGGATGATGTGGTTGACCATTGTTTCTATTGTCCTGTCACTATGGAAAAACCCACCAAGAGCACGCAAATATATTGTGCCCTCATACACACGCACACACACACACACACACACACACACACACACACACACACACACACACACACACACACACACACACACACACACACACACACACACACACACACACACACACACACACACACACACACACACACACACACACACACACACACACACACACAGAAAGTACCCAGAGAGACATGCACTCACATCCCCCAAAAGCACCGGATGACACATCTCTCCATTTCAATCCAAACACATCACTGAAAATACCCTGTCACATACTGAGGCCCAGCTGTCTGATGAGATGACATCAGACAGTCAACTGTCTGTAAGCGCTGAGATCACCTTTAGTCTTATGACCAAACACATCACTGAAAATACCCTGTCACATACTGAGGCCCAGCTGTCTGATGAGATGACATCAGACAGTCAACTGTCTGTAAGCGCTGAGATCACCTTTAGTCTTATGACCAAACACAGTCAGACACCAGGTCTGCATCCCAAAAATGCACCCTATTCACTATGTAGTGCACTACTATTGATCAGGGCCCATCGGGTTCTGGTCAAAAGTAGTGCACTACATAGGGAATAGGGTGCCATTTGGGATACAGAAAAACTTTTAAAAAGGATGGACTAAAAACAGTGGACAGAGCACGTTATTTTGACCCAGCCAGTTAGGTTGCGTGAATAACCCAACATGTTGTGTAATTGGGATTAACCAAACATAGGTTAATTTAACCAGCAATTTGGTATTTTTTACTTTCATTGACCTAGCAGCTGGGTCTTTTTTTAGTGTAATCCTTAGGTTATTTTTAGGATGTGTGTCTTATTAGGGACTTGGCTTTCAGCTAGATGTTATTGGCCACCCATGAGAATAAATGTCCTATATATATATATATATATATATATATATATATATATTCTTCAGATTCACTTCTGTGTTATTGATTCTTATCTTTTTGAAACCAGGCTGTTGGAGGAGAGAGCCCAGGCGTGGCAGGGGCACTCTGGGTCTTTGCTTTTCCTTATGTCTTTACTTTTGTTAGTATGTTTAGTTCTTGTTAACTTGTGGTAGCTTTCTTAGTTTTTGGCTCTAGTTGCTTATGGTTGTGTAGGGTGGCCCGGTATAGCAAATTGTTTGTTACCTTTTAGCTGGGGTGGCTTTTTGTCTGGCTGGCTTGATAACTTTCTCTTGAAACTTACAGATGGGAATCCCCTGGATTTGTTCAGATTGGACTTCTCCAGAAAGTTCTCGCAAAATACCCTTAAATTCAATCCAGGTGTTATAAACTGCATTCTTGGGTTGCCTTTAGCAAATCGGTTGGATGTGAGTTTCCAGACAGCAGCTCTGTTGAAAGAGTTCTAGACCAGGTATGAAAACAAAAAAGCGAAGTTTGATCTGTTCACTGTGGTAAATTGTCGGAGGAGGCCACTACTAAGGTGGTGGTCATCAGAATGTTCAAAGAAACAGTGAGTGGGGAAGACACATGCTTTTGGCTGAATAGAAATTGTAAAGTGACAGGTGCACCTGAAAAGGTAAGAGATGCTGAAGGCATCTGGAATTCCAGCTGGGGAATCTCAATCCAACAAAGAGTAGCTCTATAAGGTTTTGGGGGCTTAAACCTGCCCCCGGTAATGGTGTTGGGAGAGAACCAGGGCTTCATACAACCAAAGTTATGTAGGAAGTGTGGAGAGCAGGTGGTGTGCAGGGGACTGGGCCACTCCTTGGACTGCTGGAACCACAGAAAGTGTCATCTCTGTGATGAGGCTTTTCTCTACAGAGATTGCCACCAAGTGTACTCAAAAGGCACCCAAGGGTGGCTCTGGTGTAGTGAGTACTGAGCAGGGGTTAGTCATTATTGTTGATGTGGTGGAAGTTGCAGGTGAGGAAATGGAGGCAGGAATTACAGAAGTTGGTGTGCTGGGAGGTTGGGAGGTTGGTTCCTCTGAGAATAGACCAAGAGTCTTCCTCTCAAGCTCCCCCAACACAGTTTCCTTTTTAAGCAACATCACTTTCCCTGAAAACACCCCAAACCTACTGTCTCTTCAGACCATTCTTGTGGCCTCCACCCGTGCCCATCCCCAAATCACAAAAGGTTGATTGAGGTTCAGAAAAGTGTAGAGGAGGTGATAGAAGTGACAGGTGGCACGCTTGGTGACTGGGTTCCATGTTGTTGCTGGGGTATGAGAATGGGCGTCTCCTGACCCTGATCCTAAACCTTGAAAATGTATTATTGCCATTTATTATGTGTTTTCTCCTCTCTCCTTTGTGTTTGATCCAACTCCAGGCAAAGAAAGCTGATGGAGGGACAGATCCTGGCACCACCTGGTGGTAGGAGAGGTGCGATGCGGCTTGCTCATGGACTGGGCTCCAGGCTGTGTTGTTGGGGTATGGAAAGGGCCATCGCAGGCAACCAGAGGGGACAAATGCAGTGTTGTCTTGAGGTCACACACTCAGATGGCACAATCCATTTTTTACTTTGAAAACCAGAGTGTCGGTTGTGATATGTGTGTGTTCAAATGGGATCTTGTCAAACGTCTCCTTCTTAATAAACCTCTGTGTAGGGTTGGCCACAAATGGTTACATCGCGCCAACATCCTGCAAGGTTTGGTCTGTACTGCTTGGCCAAGCCGGTGCAGAGGTATATCCTGGATAACCACCCAGGAGCCCCTCTCGACCAGCGGCTGTCGTGTGTCCGGCACTACAGTCAGAGACCACTGCCACTAGAGACCAATGCAAGTATCCTGTGCCTGCCAGCAGGGGAGGTCTAGCCAAGAACATTGCTGCTGTACAGGGGGAGCCAGAGACCCTTTTCAACGCGGGACTCCACCAAGCTGTGGCTCACCCCCTCCTAACAACATGGAAGCCCTGCAGACCTCCACAGACTTGCTGGTTTGGATGCATGTGCCGACATTTGTTGACACTGCTTATTTAGAATGTAATGTGAAAATGTAAATGAGTTTGTTAAAGAGTCTATATACATTTTTTTTAAATGCAATTATTTATATACCTTATTGCCTAGTAAGATATATGACTTAATATATCCCCACAATGGAATTTACTTGGGTTTTTAGGGAACTCATACATTTCCTTAAGCATCATTGAAGCTATAGAATTGAATGTTCAACCTTAACATGTGATAACTATGCAACAGAACAGATGAACAGGAATGACATTTATTCTCAAGGTTGGCTATAACTATCTGAATGCCACACCCCTACTAAACTGCAACTCGTCTTCTGATCTCACCCGCTGGGTCGTATCTCAACAACCCAGCACCGATAGATGGATTATCTGACAACATCACCAAAACGATGCCCATGCTTCCATGGGGCAGAAGTCAGTGTGTTGTTGGAAATCTGGATGGCCAGATTGCTATGAAAAATGACAAGAAACTGCCATGTTGGGAATCGAAAGTGGCTTGTTTCAGCTCGTTTCCTCTTGTTCTTGATATCATGTCTTGTTTTGAGGTGTATTGAATGATTTGATGTTAATGCTAATATGGCTCAAATTTGCTAGCTAGCTAACCAATAATTGTAAAGATGTCTATAGCACTGCATCTCAGTGCTTGAGGCGTCACTACAGACCCTGACAACCGGCCGCGATTGGGAGTCCCATAGGGCGGCGCACAATTGGCCCAGCGTCTGTCCGGGTTTGGCCGGTGTTGGCCGTCATTGTAAATAAGAATTTGTTCTTAACTGACTTGCCTAGTTAAATAAAGGTTAAATATATATATTTTTTAAACAATGTATTTGAGAGGCAACAAGGCCTCATTGTGCAAATGTATTTATGTTTTCAATAAACAGAGACTAAATATAGCTTGCATATTGTCAATAATCGAAGCCAACCCTGTCTGTTTTGCCACCTATTTGCGCACGTGTTGATTTTGTTGCTAAACAACCAACCTGTCTACCCAGCACCCAGCCTCAATACCCCAGCAGTTCTTCAAGAAAAGAACCCAACTAAGTGACCCAACGCCTACAATTACGTCAAGCAAGTGCAGCTCAAACTGAAAAAAGCCTGTCGTTTGAGGCTCCTGCTCCTTTAAGTTTCAAAACAACTGTTCTAGGACCAGTTGCCCGTTCCCCACAGTCTCACCTTCACCATTATGAACTGAATAGCCAAACTGACCCTGGTTGTTGAGTAGCCATCCACCTTTCAGTCTATGCATGGTAAACAACTTACTGGAAAGAGGGCGTCACAATGGGCCCACCAGACTTCCTATTCCCCCCCACATCCCATCTCCACTGTCCCAACACTCCGCAGCTTATATAATGTATTTTGTTCTCTCCTCTCTCTGAGCGGCCGGGCCCTCCCTCGTTTACCGAATGGTCTCTCTCTCCCCTTTTAATCTTTCCTTCTCTCCCTCCACAGGGCACCCAATCGGGAGAAGTAGGGTCATGTACACAAATCAATACAATCTAAAAATGCTCCACATATGAATGAATTTCATAGAGAAATGCATGTTTACAAGAAGTGTATATCAATATATTTCAATGTATTGTAGAAAGAAATGGAAAGCTTGTGAGGAAATGGAAAGCAAGTTCATGAGGACAAATTATCCCTGTTCGACACAGAAACACATGGATTGTTTGTTGCCATAATTTGGAAGCAGAAATGCTTTTTCACCAACACAAATCACATCCTCCATGGCTACAAACACTGTCTTCTGGGGAATTTATCCTTTATTTAACTAGGCAAGTCAGTTAAGAACAAATTCTGATTTACAATGACAGGCTACCAGGGAACAGTGGGTTAACTGCCTTGTTCAGGGGCAGAACAATAGATTTTTACCTTGTCAGCTTGGGGATTCGATCCAGCAACCTTTCGGTTACTGGCCCAAAGCTCTAACCAGAATTGGTGAGTTATGATACAAGGTCTGTTTGTATGGCCTGAAATCACTGAGATATTGACTGAACAGAAAGAGAGAGAGAGAGAGAGAGCCTGTCTGTAAGTTTGTGTCGGGGGGCTAGGGTCAATTTGTTATATCTGGAGTACTTCCCCTGTCCTATTCGGTGTCCTGTGTGAATCTAAGTGTGCATTCATTAATTCTCTCCTTCTTTCTCTCTCTCGGAGGACCTGAGCCCTAGGACCGTGCCCCAGGACTACCTGACATGATGACTCCTTGCTGTCCCCAGTCCACCTGACTGTGCTGCTGCTCCAGTTTCAACTGTTCTGCCTTATTATTATTTGACCATGCTGGTCATTTATGAACATTTGAACATCTTGGCCATGTTCTGTTATAATCTCCACCCGGCACAGCCAGAAGAGGACTGGCCACCCCACATAGCCTGGTTCCTCTCTAGGTTTCTTCCTAGGCTTTGGCCTTTCTAGGGAGTTTTTCCTAGCCACCGTGCTTCTACACCTGCATTGCTTGCTGTTTGGGGTTTTAGGCTGGGTTTCTGTACAGCACTTTGAGATATCAGCTGATGTACGAAGGGCTATATAAATACAATTTGATTTGATTTGATTTGTAACATTACGCTGTTGGTACTATTGACTGGCCCTCAATACCAGACCCCTCTGTGTGTGTGTGTGTGCATGGGTGTGTGAGAGGCTTTCAGCTGCATTATGCCTTAATGGAGGGGAACACACACATGCACACACACACGCACACTCCCCCTCTCTTCTCCATCCCGGGGGCATTGATTTGCCTGAATGACTGCCCTCCCTCCATCCCTCTCTTCTATCGCTCATATGGGAGAGACATGACACCATCCTCTGTGCCCCTCCAGCTGTCCCCTGTGCTCTGTAGGGGACATTAGCATTTCAATGTGTCTCCCCCACGGCTATGACATCATTGCACACATGCCCCACTCCACTCTACCCCACAAAGAGTCTGCTACAGCAGCAGGGGGCCTGAGGGTAGCCACTCGATCAGCATGTTACAAAGAACACCACAATTGCAATATAGAGGATTGAAGGGCAACCAGTATCTGTTTGTGCCTATGTTTATGTTACGGTAGATTTAGCATGTGGCTACCAGAGATCTATACGTCAGTATGATAGCGTTAGCATGTGGCTACCAGAGATCTATACGTCAGTATGGTAGCGTTAGCATGTGGCTAACAGAGATCTATACGTTAGTACGGTAGCGTTAGCATGTGGCTAACAGAGATCTATACGTTAGTACGGTAGCGTTAGCATGTGGCTAACAGAGATCTATACGTCAGTATGGTAGCGTTAGCATGTGGCTACCAGAGATCTATACGTCAGTACGGTAGCGTTAGCATGTGGCTAACAGAGATTTTTTTTGTTGAGTTTTATTTCAGTATAAATGGCAGTTAAAAAACTGAATTGTGTGTACATCAATATATTTAAGATAAAGTCCATGTCAATACAGCTTATCAAGATCCATATGTTATGGTAGCGTTAGAATTTAGCTATGTGTGTTTGAGTGTAAATAGTGAGGCTGGTTTGCAGCAGCTAGGCAGCTAACCTTCTGAGGACAACACAATCTAAAAATAAGCACTAACAACACCTCTATTCTCAACAGGTGACGTCAAACATGTGATTTTGTCTCTCTCTGGGCTAATCTGCCCATCTGCCTTGAAGCTGTGGTGTGAACACATGCATACGAGCACGCAATGTGCAGTGTGAACAGGACCAGTTGGGAACAGTGTTGGGCTAACAGTGCAGTGAACAGTGTTGGGCTAACTGCACTGAACCAGCTCACTGCACTGAAACACATGCATACTATACTCTAATAATAAATAATAATAATAATACTCTGATGCAGTATACACACTCTACAGCACATCTATACACACAGCAAATTGGCCAGAGTTACCTAGTGTTGATTTTTAGGATTGTTTTTAATATCTATGTTTTTGCATGTTCATTGATTGACTGATTAAACTTATTCTATATAAAGATAAATAACATACATTTTCTAAACTAATCCAATCAGTTAGTTAGATGTATTGCACCCATTACTGAAATGGTGTTGACAGTCATTCTGAATGCAGGTTGCCTGTAAATATACATTCCAGCTGTTGGATATCCTAACTCTGACTGGATTACAAAAGGAACTAAACATCACTTGGCAAGCCAGCAAAATGTGACTTGCAGGCCTGATGTGGCCTGTAAACCAGGAAGTTCATAACATCATTATTGTAAAACTTGGCCATAAAAGTGAGATATATTTAATCTATTGTCATAAAAGTTTAATTTTAATGGGTAACATTCATCTACAGGAGCAAAAAATGAACAATTAAAACAACCATGTCTCTGTCACTAACAAATACAGTCATGGGCAGTAACTCTACGGTTTACACAAAAACCAAAGGCACAGTGGGAAATGTTATTGAGGCGTGGCTTCGAGTGGGCATGACTTTCAACACATTATTTTTGATCTACCTGTGAGTGGAAGTGTTGTACCAGTTTAAGTGGTCCATGATTACGTAACTAAAGTTTGAGCATATCGGCTCCAAGTTTGGATGTTTTTGGAAGTACTTAAGAGCATGCCGCAATGAAGATGTGTAAATATTATTGTAATATCCTAAACCCAGCATAATGTTTAAAAAGACTATATGAGGTGTTATTGCATAACACCATTGGTGCAAACTATATACACTTCATAGTGTTAAAAATACTATATTAGGTGTTATTGTGTAACACTAAGTGTAAATTAGCTAACACTGCCAAAGTGTAATAGTGTCAGCACTAAGCACAGTGTTAATTTAACACTGAAAAGCGTGAAACTGTATAGACACTTTCCCAGTGTTGATTTAACACTGACAAGTGTGGACCTGTATAGACACTGTCCCAGTGTTGATTTAACACTGACAAGTGTGGACCTGTGTAGACACTGTCCCAGTGTTGATTTAACACTGACAAGTGTGGACCTGTATAGACACTGTCCCAGTGTTGATTTAACACTGACAAGTGTGGACCTGTATAGACACTGTCCCAGTGTTGATTTAACACTGACAAGTGTGGACCTGTATAGACACTGTCCCAGTGTTGATTTAACACTGACAAGTGTGGACCTGTATAGACACTGTCCCAGTGTTGATTTAACACTGACAAGTGTGGACCTGTATAGACACTGTCCCAGTGTTGATTTAACACTGACAAGTGTGGACCTGTGTAGACACTGTCCCAGTGTTGATTTAACACTGACAAGTGTGGACCTGTATAGACACTGTCCCAGTGTTGATTTAACACTGACAAGTGTGGACCTGTATAGACACTGTCCCAGTGTTGATTTAACACTGGATCATTTGCTGTGTATATAGCTAGACATACAAACACACGTTATGTTGGAAATACACAAACTGTACAGTATATCAATGCACACTGTGCACCACACACATTTAGGAAATGTAACACGTCTTCGTCTTCTGCTGTGTGAAAGGTGTAACATAGAACACCTGGCTTCACACACTGCCGATGCAGAAGAGAGAGAAAGATAAAATAGAGTAGGAGAACCAGAGAGAGAGGCAGAGGGAAGGAGAAATGTTGTGCCTTTGTGATAGTTTTATATGTCAATGACCACAGGTGGAGAGAGCGTGAACACTAACCCGCACGACACTGGGTCAATTGTGCGCTGCCTCATGGGTCTCCCGGTCGCGGCCGGCTGTGACAGAGCCTGTGATGCAGTGCCATAGACCACTGCGCCACTACGCCACTAACTGTATTAATCAACAGTCGGATACTGTATAAACTGAATACAGTAGATTACCGTAGAATGCACAGTAAAATACCATACATTTGTTTTACAGCACATTAAGACCTGTCATTTCAACAGTCAAACACTGTAAAATGCACAGTAAAATACTGTACATGTGTTTTACAGTATTAATTATGTTGCATTGTGAAAAACTGTTGTGGGTGGGGAAAGAGTCTCTGGCTCATTAACATATTTTATACCATGCCTTGTAAGAGGCTTTATTTGTTGAACCCGTGAGTACCACCGCAGAATACAGTAATATACTGTATTTTAGGAATTATTCAAACTTTGTCCTGAAACTCTACAGTAACTTACTGGCCAATTGTTGTCAGTGATTTACTGTAATTGAAAATACTGTTCAAAAACGTTTTGAACTTTAGTGCATGGTATTGTTGTTTCTCACTCATTAACACATTTTTATGCATGTCTTGAAAGAGGCTATATTAGTTGTGCCTGATAATGAGAGTACTGTATCAATTTAAATGATATGTGGTAGTGATTCCTACCAATGAAATGTATATAGGGAACAGATCAAAGTGGTAGCAAGTCACAAACCTTTAACAGTTGAGCGGCTAGCCTTGTCCTTTTGATCTGCTCTGCCCGGTAGTATTGACATTTTACAATCCTTTGTTAAGGCTTAAAGTCAAAATGATAGAAAACACCATATATCAGTTGGCATAGTGTAATATATAATTAAATATTCACTGTTAGCAATTGCTGATTTTATTTTTGAACAATTCAACAATAAAGTACTGTAATGCTGTTTTGCTATATATATTTACTGCAGCATGCTGTAAATGATGGTGCATTGTTGAGAATTAATGTGGGCAGAGAAAGAATTGCTGGCTCATTAACATATTTTAAGGCTTGCCTTGTAAGAGGATATATTTGTTGCACCCGTTAGTGAGAGTCCTGTACCAATGTAAGTGATATGTGGCAGTAGTTCCCAGACACCTAAATGTATGTAGGGAAAAGGTCAGAAGTGTCACATTAAATAAAGGTCAAATAAAAAAGTAGAGGTGATAGTATCTTTTAACTCTAGATATGCAAGCGATAAATAACATAGATTATTCATCAATTCAAAATGCCTACAGCCATGCTGCTTGCTATAATCCCTTATAACTACAGTAACATACTGTAGACAACAATGTGTACTGTTTAATGCTCACTTTTACTGTATTGTACTGTGTTTCATTGCTCTGGCATAAAGTTACCGTGAATACTGTAAATTAGATTACAGTAAAACAATTGGTACCGTAAAATGGATTACGGTGTCTGTACTCACTGGCTCAATTGCTGCCATTATATAGGAAATGTTTTACAGTGTACTGCAGCGCTGAGCTCTCTCACTCTCTTTCTCTCTCATCTCTTTCTAACCTACTGACACCCCTTCCCAGACTGGGTCAGTACACACCTCGTAGCTCCCTCCCCTCCTTGCTCCTGCGGACTCTGATCTTCAGCCTCCTGTCTGACTCCTGCAGGACAGGCCAGAAACAGTCCTCAGCCGGGGCTATGACCACGTCCAGAGGCATCACCCTCAACACGCTCAACATACACGCGTTCTAGTGCACTCAGATCAGGAACACACTGACTGCCGTCCAGACCAATGGAGTCCCCCAGGGAAAAGTTAGCAGAACGGCTAAACAAACAAATCACTTGTTCCCGAAAACGTCAGAGGGAAAGCCGGCCACAAAGTCCCAGCTGTCACTACTCCGACTGGTGGTGACCAAGTCCAAGTCCAAACTCAGATCCCAAAGTCCCAGCTGTCACTACTCCGACTGGTGGTGACCAAGTCCAAGTCCAAACTCAGATCCCAAAGTCCAAGGAGGGAAGGAACCTTAGTCCCCGAACTCAAGAGAATGGACGGAACCCACTTCCAGAAAGTAAACTACTCCCAAACATCTGTAGATGTACTGCCCACAAGTTCCACAAGTCACTTCTAGAACTCATTCAGTTCAAATCCACCAAGAATCATATTTTTCCTATAATATCTACCAAAGCCATAGAGGTCCAGTAGTATTTTGAGGAATAATGAAAGGAATAACTATGGAGAGAAGAAAGAAGAAAGAGAGTACATGTCTGTCTGTCTGTAGCTGCTACTGAGTGTGTCTCTCCGTGCCTTCTCTCCGTGTGTGTGAGCCCACAGGCAGAAGAGCAGTACCCTATTGTTGTGCTGTTTGGCTGTCCCCGTCTCTCATTCGCTCACACTTCTCCCCCTCCCTCCCTGCCTGCTTCCCTCTCTCTCTCCCTCCCGCTCCTGTGTAGAGGATGACGTAGTTGTTCTCTCTCTCTCCTCGCTTGCTCGCCCGGGGGGGTGAATGAGCTCACTTGCCGTGAGCTCAGACTCTGACCCTGCCCTTCCCCTCTCCCCTCCTCCCTCCCACTCTTCCTCCCTCACTCCCTCCCTCTCTTGTGGAGCCAGTGCTCCGTCATAGCTAATGTCTAAGGCATGTAACCGCATTCCTTACTCACCAGACAAATATGTGGTCACCTCAGGGGCCTAGTGAGCTGGAGCAGGGAGACAGCAACTACGGCTCTATGTGTTTTAGCAAGATACACACTGCATCTCTGTGTGTTTGTGTTCAATTAAATAGTTTGTGATTTATAATGTGCAGTGTGTACAATAAGAAGATGACATCGCTCCCTCTGAAACACATCACTCTCTGCCTTTGCAAAACACATACTCAATGCCTATGTGTGCTTAATTAAATACGGTATGTTTTCTGGTGTGCGTGTGTGTGTGTGTGTGTGTGTGTGTGTGTGTGTGTGTGTGTGTGTGTGTGTGTGTGTGTGTGTGTGTGTGTGTGTGTGTGTGTGTGTGTGTGTGTGTGTGTGTGTGTGTGTGTGTGTGTGTGTGTGTGTGTGTGTGTGTGTGAGTGTAGAGAAGGGATGTTAATTAAACACTGAGTTTTAGAACGTGCATGTAGTGAACAATGTGTGTGTACCAGTATGTATTTCATTAGATAGTGTGTGTTCACACTGAACAACAAGTGTGTGTGTGTGTGTTGTCTATCACAAATTAGTGTGAATGTATCAAACAACATTTGTGTGCTTGTGTACGCGCTTATAGTGCCTTCAGAAGGTATTCACACCCCTTTACCCTTTCCATATGTTGATGTGTTACAGCCTGAATTTAAAACGGATTACATTTAGATTTGGTGTCACTGATCAACACAAAACACAAAATGGATTATAATATTTTTGAACATTTTCAAAATTGAAAGTTAAATGTAATGCTGAAATGTATTGACTAAGCCTACATAAATAATACATAGGACTCATTCTGTGTTCAATAATAGTGGTTAAAATGAATTTTTAATGAGTACCCCATCTCTGTACCCCACACATACAATTATCTGTAAGGTCCCTCAATCGAGCTGTGAGTTCCAAACACAGATTCAACTGCAAATACCAGGGAGGTTTTTCAATGCCTTCAAAGAAGGGCACTGATTGGTAGATGGGTAAAAGCAGACATTGAACATCCCTTTGAGCAGGGTGAAGTTATTAATTACAATTTGGATGGTGTATCAATACACCCAGTCACTACAAAGTTACAGGTGTCCATCTTAACTCAGTTGCAGGAGAGGAAGGAAACCGCTCAGGGATTTCACCATGAGCCCAATTGTGATTTTAAAACAGTTACAAAGTTGAATGATTGTGATAGGAGAAAACTGAGGATGGATCAACAACATTGTAGTTTCTCCACAATACTAACCTAAATGACAGAGTGAAAAGAAGGAAGCCTGTACAGAATAAAAATATTCCAAAACATGCATCCTGTTTGCAATAAGGCACTTAAGTAATACTGTAAAAAATGTGGCAAAGAAATTAACTTTGTTCTAAATAAAAAAGTGTTATGTTTTGGGAAAATCAAACACAACACATCACTGAATACCACTCAAGCATGGAATTTTCAAGCACGGTGGTGGCTGCATCATGTTATAGGTACGCTTGTCATGGGAAAGGAATAGGGAGTTCTTTGGGATAAAGAAAATGGAATACAGCTATACAAACAGGCACAACCCTAGAGAAAAACCTAGTTCAGTCTGCTTTCCACCAGACACTGGAAGAAAAATTCATCTTTCAGCAGGACAATAACCTAAATCACAAGGCCAAATCTACACTGGAGTTGCTTATCAAGACAACATTGAATGTTCCTGAGTGGCCTAGTTACATTTTTGACTTAAATCGTCTTGAAAATCTATGGCAATACTTGAAAATGGCTGTCTAGCAATGATCAACAATCAACTTGACAGAGCTTGTAGACTTTTAAAAAGAGTAATGGGCAAATAATGTACAATCCAGGTGTGCAAACCTCTTAGAGACGTACCCAAAAAGACTCAAAGGTGCTTCTACAAAGTAAATGACTCAGGGGTGTGAATACTTACAGCATGTAAATGAGATATTTCTGTATTTCATCAAGAAGTTTGCAAAAAATATCGAAACACATGTTTTCACTTTGTCATTATGGAGTATTGTGTGAAATACTCAAGGGATATGAATACCTTCTGAAGGCACTGTATGAATACCTTCTGAAGGCACTGTATGAATACCTTCTGAAGGCACTGTATTTATGTGTTGTGCAGTATACGGCATGTGTGTTATAACTCTTATTTCCTGGGAGGGAACTTCATGTATGGTGAAGAATGAACAAGACATATAACAACATAGAACACAAAAACATGTAGGCTACAGTATAACGGATTAGACACATGCTATGTTCTCCCAGGGTATATCCACATATATACAAATACAAATACAAACTTCAATAGAGTTAAGTAGTTTAATGGATGTTGGCACAAATCGAGATGCTGCTCTCTTCGATTTGAATGGGAGATCTTTATACCTGGGCCTGGAGGGTAGGGGGCTCTGCTGGACTATACCTGGTTATTCTGTGTGTGTGTTATGTCAAACGCTATTTGTTCCCCCTTCTTCCTCACTCGTTTTTTGTAAATGTCACTGAGGGGTTCCTGGCTTGCTCCAATGATCTTCCTATTGATTCTTAATACCCTGTCCAATTGGTTCTAACTTGTGTTCCCTAGAGCACCAAACCAACACAAAATATTAAAAGCTAATATGGATTCTAAAAAGCATTTGTAAAACGCTTGGAGGATTGATTGGTGTTTATTAAACTTCCTTCCACAAGGACACAAGACACAAACAGTGCGTTGAAAAAGTATTTAGCCCCTTTCTGATTTTTTTTTTGCTTTTTTTTATAGTGAATCAGATCAAAATGAATATTAAATAAAGGGAACCTGAGTTTATAAATAACAACAACAACAAAATATTTTTTACATTTAATAATTCTCCTGTGTGAGGAAGTCATTTCCCCCTAACACACAATAACTGGTTGTGTCACCTTCATATGCAATGACTGCAACCAAATGCTTCCTGTAGTTGTTGATCAGTCTCTCACATCACTGTGGAGGAATTTTGGCCCACTCTTCCATGCAGAACTGCTTTAACTCAGCGACATTTGTGGGTTTTCAAGCATAAACTGCATGTTTCAAGTCCTGCTGCAACATCTCAATTGGGATTAGGTCTGGACTTTGACTAGAACATTCCCAAAACTTCAAATTGGTTGCTTTTGAACCATTTTCCATGAATACTTGATTGTGTGTTTAGAATCATTGTCCTGCTGCAGGACCCAGCTGCACTTCAGCTCACAGACGGATGGCCTGATATTCTCCTGTATAATTCTCTGACACAGAGCCCAATTCATGGTTCCTTCTATTTACGGCAAGTTGTCCACGGTCTGAGCTAGAAAAGCATCCCCAAACCATCACACTACCCCCACCATGCTTGACCGTTGGTATGAGATTCTTACTGTGGAATGCAGTTGTTTGGTTTTCGACCAGACATAATGGGACCCATCTCATCCAGAAAGTTGACTCAAGTTTGCCAAAAAGCACCTGGAAGCTGCTGGATGATCCTCAAGAATCTTGTAAGAATGTTCTATGGACAGATGAGTCAAAAGTACAACTAGCAGAGTGGAACTATCCTTCCATGAAGTTGCATGATTTTCCAGAGAACGCAAAGAGCCCTGAGGTGATTATCTCTTTCATATCATGGCAATAATTTAACACATTTGCCGGTAGAACTGTGTTTATTTGCCGGTAGAATTGTGTTCAACATCTATTGAAGTGGCTAGACAGTTTACTAGGTAGTTGGCTTGGTAACCAAACAAACAGACTTCCTAGTTTAACTAACCAAACCATCTGTCCTAGCTTGTTTTTATGAAAATCCAATTCAACAATGTCAATAATGTTTTCAATTCAACTTTTGCTTAAAGATAGAACATGTAAGAATGAACTATAGCCATTGAATTCTACCGTGCAGATATACCGTTGGGAAATAATGCACACTCTAGAATGCCCTTCAAGTCAATCAGAAACGAATATTCAACAATCACATGGTATAATGAGTTTTGAATTCCAGTATGGATAGACCATCTTGTGTGTGTGTACAAGATCTCGTTGTTTTACCAATTTGACTTCAGATTATGACGTTTCTCCATGTTTCTCCAAACATCACATTTCAAAGTGTTTTTGACACCCTGACTGCTCCTGCTCAGCATCGTTCCGTTTCTCCAATCGTCATATTTCGAAGGGTAACGGTTAATAAGGGTTAAGGTTTGGAGAAGGGTTAAAACATTAACTTTAGGCGTTGGGATAGGCATAGGGATATGGGATAGGGTAAAGGGTAAAGGGTAAAAATATATATAACTAAGGGTATATCACTGGTATTGAACATGCAACCGTTGGATCTGGAGTCATGGGATTATGCTCATCTGCCTTAGCAAAACACAAGCCAACTTGATAGCAATAGCACTCACTGTTGCCCCTAATGGCAAGTTCTGAAGGCATTTCCTGACGTCCTCCGGACATGTCAGACGCCCAATTTTGAACGATCTGCCTGTTCCGGCTCTTGTCTTAAGACACTATGTTCTCGCTCGGGGAGCAGTGAGAAAGAAAGAACACACACACACACACACACACACACACACACACACACACACACACACACACACACACACACACACACACACACACACACACACACACACACACACACACACACACACACACACACACACACACACACACACACACACACACACACACACACACACCTTACTATGCCTTACTATGGTATGACAAACATGTAGGCTGACCATAGAAATAGAATCCACCCAGTATGCCATTATTGCTTTGAATGGGGAGGCCCGTTCTATATATTTTATTTCTATGAGCCTCACACTAAGCAACGAGGATTAGTTGCTCTGTTTTAGGAAGTGAAAATCTAAACAATCACTTTGATCATCAAATTCAAATGGAGTTTTTGTCACCCTAATCCTACAATTATCTAGATTATCTTTCTAATGTCAACGCCAATCATTTTCTTCCGATATGATCACAGAACAATTGTAAAATATACTACATTGTTGCAGTAAAAATGGTTAACTGAATTAGCTACATTGTAAAGTTTTGTTTTTAGCCTCGTAATGGTTGAGGTTTGGATTGGGAAGGGCAGACTGATCCAAGATCTGTGATTAGAGGGAAGTTGTTATTCCTATAAGCCTGTGAGTGAGTGACTACAGTGGTGGAACTAGCAGTAGGCCAACATCTGTGGTCCATGATGGTCAGAGAGAGAGGCAGAAGAACTAGGTCATTTGGAAATACGCGCTGAAAACCCTGCCATGTAGCTCAGTTGTTGTATGCCTTTTAAGATGCTTTGGATCAAAGCATCTGCTGAATTCATCTTCTTGATGAATCATCACCAACTCACACATGAACGTACTGTACGTACACACACACAGCAATGCTTTCTAAGCCCTCAATTACAAATACCTATCCACCCGTCTGGAAATTATATCAACCTCATTTGTCAACACAGGTGTGGCATTCCCTAGAGGCCGTGTAACTATTGTTATTATTTAAAGCAAGCATAAATGGACTTTTAGTGTCCAGTAAGTTCCTGTCCATTTCTTTGAGTAGCCAACTACGTGACCATCAGTTGGTGAACTTCAATGGGGTTTGTTGTCCTCTCTCCCTTTCCTCCCCTTCCCCTCTCCTCCCTCGTCCACTTCTTCTCCCCTTCCTCTCACTACCCTCCTGTCCCTGTTTCCTCCCCAGACAGGATAACAAGGCCCCGAATAGCAGGTCTTTAATTAAGGAACTGCAGACAGGGTGTTAAAAAGGAAAGGGGAACACTTTTATTTGCTGCACACATATGCCTGCCGGGTAAAAAATAGGTGTGCTGGCCACTCTGACCCACCCTAATGGCTTTTGTCTAAACCATTGGTTTGCATGACAGTAGTTCCATAAGGACTGAGCAATATAGCACATCAGACTGGCACCAAGGACAAATATAACCAGGACTGGTAAAGAAAACCTACTGGCCCTACAAGTAAAGTAACGTATAGGAATAAAATCAAATGTTATTGGTTTGCGTACACATATTTTGCAATGTTATCGCAGGTGCAGCAAAATAGCCAAAGATATGTGGACACCCTTTAAAATGAGTGGATTTGGCTATTTCAGCCACATGCGTTGCTGACGGGTGTGTAAAATTGAGCACACAGCCATACAATCTCCATAGATAAACATTGGCAGTAGAATGGCACAAACTGAAGAACTCAGTAACTTTCAACGTGGCACGTCATAGGATGACACCTTTCCAACAAGTCAGTTCGTTAAATTCCTGTCCTGCTTGAGCTGCCCCGGTCAACTGTAAGTGATGTTATTGTGAAGTGGAAACGTTTAGGAGCAACAACGGCTCAGCCGTAAAGTGGTAGGCCACACAAGCTCACAGAACGGGACTGCCGAATGCTAAAGTGCGTAGCATGTAAAAAATTGTCTGCCCTCGGTTGCAACACTCACTACTGAGTTCCAAAATGTCTCTGGAAGCAACGTCAACACAAAAATGGTTCGTCTGGAGCTTCATGAAATGGGTTTCCATGGCCGAGCAGCCACAAACAAGCGTCAGCTGGAGTGGTGTAAAGCTTGCTGTCATTGGACACTGGAGAAGTGAAAACGCGCTGTCTGGAGTGATGAATCACGCTGTTATAGCAGCAAAAAGGAGACCAACTCCCTATTAATGCCCATGATTTTGGAATGAGATATTCAACGAGCAGGTGTCTACATACATATATATATATATATATATATATATGAAGTCGGAAGTTCACATACACCTTAGCCAAATACATTTAAACTCTGTTTTTGACAATACTTGACATTTAATTTGAGTAAAAATTCCCTGTCGTAGGTCAGTTAGGATCATCACTTTATTTTAAGAATGTGAAATGTCAGAATAATAGTAGAGAGAATGATTTATTTCAGCTTTTATTTCTTTCATCACATTCCCAGTGGGTCAGAAGTTTACATACAGTCAATAAGTATTTGGTAGCATTGTATTTAAATTGTTTAACTTAGGACAAATGTTTCGGGTAGCCTTCCACAAGCTTCCCACAAAAAATAAGTTGGGTGAATTTTGGCCCATTCCTCCTGACAGAGCTGGTGTAACTGAGTCAGGTTTGTAGGCCTCCTTGCTTGCACATGCTTTTTCAGTTCTACCCACACATTGTCTATAGGATTGAGGTCTGTGATGGCCACTCCAATACCTTGACTTTGTTGTCCTTAAGACATTTTGCCACAAATGGGGTCAAAGTCCATTTGGAAGACCCATTTGCGACCAAGCTTTAACTTCCTGACTTATGTCTTGAGATGTTGTTTCAATATATCCACATAATTTTCTTTCCTCATGATGCCATCTATTTTGTGAAGTGCACCATTTCCTCCTGCAACCCCACAACATGATGCTGCCACCCCCGTGCTTCACGGTTGGGATGGTGGTCTTCGGCTTGCAAGCGTCCCCCTTTTTCCTCCAAACATAACGATTGTCATTTTGGCCAAACAGTTCTATTTTTGTTTCAATAGACCAGAGGACATTTCTCCAAAAATGTACGATGTTTGTCCCCATGTGCAGTTGCAAACCTTAGTCTGGCTTTATTATGGTGGTTATGGAGCAGTGGCTTCTTCCTTGCTGTCGATATAGGACTCGTTTTACTGTGGATATAGATACTTTTGTACCTGTTTCCTCCAGCATCTTTACAAGGTCCTTTGCTGTTGTTCTGGGATTGATTTGCACTTTTCGCACCAAAGTATGTTCATCTCTAGGAGACAGAACGCGTCTCCTTCAAGAGCAGTATGACGCGTGCGTGGTCCCATGGTATTTATACTTGCGTACTGTTGTTTGTACAGATGAATGTGGTTCCTTCAGGCATTTGGAAATTGCTCCCAAAGATGAACCAGACTTGTGGAGGTCTACACTTTTAATTCTGAGGTCTTGGCTGATTTCTTTTGATTTTCCCATGATGTCAAGCAAAAAGAGGCACTGAGTTTGAAGGTAGGCCTAGAAATACATCCACAGGTACACCTTCAATTGACTCAAATGATGTCAATTAGCCTATCAGAAGCTTCTAAAGCCATGATGTCATTTTCTTGAATTTTCCAAGCTGTTGTCTTAACTGATGTCCTAACCGACTCGCCAAAACTATAGTTCGTTAACAAGAAATTTGTGGAGTGGTTGAACAACGAGTTTTAATGACTCCAACCTAACACGGTACCCAAACCGGCTGCGCACGTGCGCCATCGTAGGCCATGGTGCATAAATGTATTTTGTCCCCCCACACCAAACGCAATCATGACACGCAGGATAAAATATCAAAACAAACTCTGAACCAATTACATTAATTTGGGGACAGGTCGAAAAGCATTAAACATTTATGGCAATTTACCTCGCTAGCTTGCACTTGCTAGCTAATTTGTCCTGGGATATAAACACTGAGTTGTTATTTTAGCTGAAAATCACAAGGTCCTCTACTCCGACAATTAATCCACACATAAAACAGTCAACCGAATCGTTTCTAGTCATCTGTCCTTCCAGGCTTTCTATTCTCTGGATTTTATATTGCGATTGGCAACTTTCATAAATTCGGTGCATTGCCGCCACCGACCTCGTTCGTCTTTCAGTCACCCACGTGGGTATAACCAATGAGGAGAAGGTACGTGGGTACCTGCTTCTATAAACCAATGAGGAGATGGGAGAGGCAGGACTTGCAGTGCGATCTGCATCACAAATAGAACTGACTTCTATTTTAGCCCTTGACAACTCAGACGCTCGTTGGCGCATTTTGCAGGCAGTGTGGGTGCAATAATTGAATAATATACATTTCAAAATGTATTTTGCAATGCTCACGCACGCAATGCGAGCAGTGTATTCAGGGTATAAATGTATGTAAACTTCCAACTTCAACTGTATATACAGTGAAGAGGCAACGCCAGAATCCCGGCGTCTCCTCTTCACTGTTGAAGTTGAGACTGGTGTTTTGAGGGTACTATTTAATTAAGCTGCCAGTTGAGGACTTGTGAGGCATCTGTTTCTCAAACTAGACACTCTAATGTACTTGTCCTCTTGCTCAGTTGTGCACTGGGGCCTTCCACTCCTCTTTCTATTCTGGTTAGAGCCAGTTTGCACCATTCTGTGAAGGGAGTATTTAAACAGAGTTGTACAAGATCTTCAGTCTCTTGGCAATTCCTCGCATGGAATAACCTTCATTTCTCAGAACAAGAATAGACTGACAAGTTTCAGAAGAAAGTCATTTGTTTCTGGCCATTTTGAGCCTGTAATCAAACCCACAAATGCTGATGCTCCTGATACTCAACTAGTCTAAAGAAGGCCAGTTTTATTCCTTCTTTAAACAGAACCACACTTTTTCCAGTTGTGCTAACAATTACAAAAATGTTTTCTAATGATCAATTAGCCTTTTAAATGATCAACTTGGATTAGCTAACACAACATGCCATTGGAACATAGGAGTGATGGTTGCTCATAATGAGCCTCTTTACGCCTATGTAGATGGTGTTGTTATCTAACGCACAACCCTGGTATTTCCACCTATGCAAAACAGTGGTATAGTGTATGTGTTTCTTAGTGGCAGAGTGAGAGCTTCCTTCCTCTTCTAGTTAGGAGAGAGGGCTCGATAACCTCTTCCTCATTCCATTCCCATAAAGTGTGTCAGGTTAGGTTGTCTAAGCACAGCAGAGATAGGTTGTGTCTGCCTGTAAAATCTGTTTGGTTAGGTTGTCTCAGTACAGCAGGGCAAGGATAGGTTGCGCCTAAGGAGCTGCACCACCTGCCTGCCTGTCTCACACCCCAGGCCACACTTGACAGAAGGGAGGGAGGGGCACTACAGTACAATACGGCACATTTAGGGCTAGTACAGAAGGGAGGGAGGGGCACTACAGTACAGTACGGCACATTTAGGGCTCGTACAGAAGGGAGGGAGGGGCACTACAGTACAGTATGGCACATTTAGGGCTCGTACAGAAGGGAGGGAGGGACACTACAGTACAGTACGGCACATTTAGGGCTCGTACAGACAGAGACGGGTAAAATACACAAGAACACATTATGATTCTGTCTTTAAAAAATGTCAACTTCTAATGCACCTAAAGGAAAGCCATCTGCCATCTCCATTGTCTGTCAATGTTTGAACAGGTTTGAAAGTCTGAAAGGATATGCTTAATAACGTACAGCAACACGTTTTCAAATACAAGAGCTACAGTATATGTAATGGGAAGTTCTGTTAATGTGAATAGTATGCATGTTGACTATAATGTGTTGAATGTGATAGCATGTTATATTCAATCTCTCTCTCTCTCTCTCTCTCTCTCTCTCTCTCTCTCTCTCTCTCTCTCTCTCTCTCTCTCTCTCTTACTCTCTCAAATCAAATCAAATGTTATTGGTCACATACATGTGATTATCAGATGTTATTGTGGGTGTAGCGAAATGCTTGTGCTTCTAGCTCCGACAGTGCAGTAATATCTAACAAGTAATATCTAACAAATTACACAACATAAACCCAATACACACAAATATAAGTAGCAATGAATTAAGACTATATACATTTGGACAAGCGATGTCAGAGCAGAACGGACTAATATACAGTAGAATAGTACAGGAAAACAGTATATACTGTACATATGAGATGAGTAATGCAAGATATGTAAGCATTATTAAGTAAATGAGATACCGTAGAATAGTATAGAAAACAGTATATACTGTACATATGAGATGAGTAATGCAAGATATGTAAGCATTATTAAGTAAATGAGATACCGTAGAATAGTATAGAAAACAGTATATACATATGAGATGAGTAATGCAAGATATGTAAGCATTATTAAGTAAATGAGATACCGTAGAATAGTATAGAAAACAGTATATACATATGAGATGAGTAATGCCAGATGTAAACATTATTAACGTGACTAGTGTTCCATTCCTTAAAGTGGCCAGTGATTCCTAGTCTACGCCTATAGGCAGCAGCCTCTAATGTGCCATTGATGGCTGTTTAACAGTCTGATGGGCCTTGAGATAGAAGCTGTTCTTCAGTCTCTCGGTCCCAGCTTTGATGCACCTGTAATGACCTCGCCTGGATGATAGTGGGGGTAAACAGGGAGTGGCTCGGGTGGTTGATGTCCTTGATGATCTTTTTGGCCTTCCTGTGACATCGGGTGCTTTTGGTGTCCTGGAGGACGGGTAGTTTGCCCCGAGTAATGAGTTGGGCAGACTGCACTACCTTCTGGAGAGCCTTGAGGTTGCAGGCGGTGTAGTTGCCATACCAGGCGGAGATACAGCCTGACAGGATGCTTTCAATTGTGCATCTGTAAAAATTTGTGAGGGTTTGTCTCTCATGCTCGCTCTCTCTGTCTCTGTCTCTGTCTCTCTCTGTCTCTGTCCCTCTCTGTCTCTGTCTCTGTCTCTCTCTGTCTCTCTGTCTCTCTGTCTCTCTCTGTATCTCTCTCTCTCTCTCTGTCTCTCTCTGTCTCTGTCTCTCTTTGTCTCTCTCTGTCTCTCATGCTCCTTCTGTCTGTCTCTCTGTCAATTCAATTTAAACTCAAATTAAGGTCTTTATTGACATGGGAAACATATGTTTACATTGCTAAAACAAGTGATATAGCTAATAAACAAAAGTGAAATAATAATAAAAAATAACAGTAAACATTACACTCACACAAGTTCCAAAATAAAAAATAAATTTCAAATGTCATATTATGTCTATATACAGTGTTGTAACGATGTGCAAATAGATCAAAATAAATCAACATAAATGTGAGTTGAATTTGCCCTTGTCTTGAGGCAACAGGTCCCAAATCTTGCTGCCATGATTGCAAATTGTGGTATTTCATCCAATAAACATGGGAGTTTGTCAAAAGTGGATTTGTTTACAAATTATTTGTGGGTCTGTTAAATCTGAGGTAAATATGTGTCTCTAATATGGTCATACATTTGGCAGGAGGTTAGGAATTGCAGCTCAGTTTCCACCTCATTTAGTGGGCAGTGTGCACATAGCTTAGAAAGATAGAAAGGCTTGAGAGCCAGGTCAGCCTTTCTCAATAGCAAGGCTATGCTCACTGAGCCTGTACAAAGCTTTTCTTAATTTTGGGTCAGTCACAGCGGTCAGGTATTCTGCCACTGTGTACTCTCTGTTTAGGGCCAAATAGCATTATAGTTTGCTCTGTTTTTTTGTAAATTCTTTCCAATGTGTGAAGTAATTATCTTTTTGTTTTCTAATGATTTGGTTGGGTCTAAATGTGTTGCTGCCCTGGGGCTCTGTGGGGTCTGTTTGTGTTTGTGAACAGAGCCCAGGACCAGCTTGCTTAGGGGACTCTTCTCCAGGTTCACCTTTATTTTACTAGGCAAGTCAGTTAAGAACAAATTCTTATTTTCAATGACGGCCTAGGAACAGTGGGTTAACTGCCTGTTCAGGGGCAGAACGACAGATTTGTACCTTGTCAGCTCAGGGATTTGGACTTGCAACCTTTCGGTTACTAGTCCAATGCTCTAACCACTAGCCTACCCTGCCGCCCCCCCCTGCCGCCCTGTCTCTGTAGGTGATGGCTTTGCTATGGAAGGTTTGAGAATCGCTTCCTTTTGGTGGTTGTAGAATATGACGTCTATTTACTGGATTTAGATAATTAGCGGAAATCGGCCCAATGCTTCTCTGCATGCATTATTTGGTGTTTTACATTGTACACAAAGGGATCTTTTTGTAGAATTTTACATGCAGAGTCTCAGTTTGGTGTTTGTCTCATTTTGTGAATTCTTGGTAGGCGAGCGGACCCCAGACCTCACAACCATAATGGGCAATGGGTTTTTATAACTGATTCAAGTATTTTTAGCCAGATCCTAATTGGTATGTACAATTGTATGTTCCTTTTGATGGCATAGAAGGCCCTTCTTGTCTTGTCTCTCAGATCGTTCAAAGCTTTGGGGAAGTTACGTGTGGCGCTGATGTTTAGGCCAAGGTGTGAACAGTTTTTTATGTGCTCTAGGGCAACGGTGTCCAGATGTCATTTGTATTTGTGCTCCTGGCAACTGGACCTTTTTTTGGAACACCATTGTTTTTGTCTTTACTGAGATTTACGGTCAGGGCCCAGCTCTGACAGAATCTGGGCAAAAGATATAGGTGCTGCTGTAGGCCCTCCTTGGTTGGGGACAGAAGCACCAGATCATCAGCAAATAGTAGACATTTGACTGGAGATTCTGCAGACTGTTCTAGTCCCCTTGCCAATTCATTGATATATATGTGGAAGAGGGTGGGGTTTAAGCTGCATCCCTATCTCACCCCATGGCCTTGTGGAAAGAAATGTTTTTATTTTGCCAATTTTAACCGCACATTTGTTCTTTGTGTACATGGATTTTATAATGTCGTATGTGTTTCGTCCAACACCACTTTCCACCAATTTATATAGCAGAACCTGATGCCAAATTTAGTCAAAAAATGTTTTGAAGTCAACAAAGCATGACAAGAATTTGCCTTTGTTTTGGTTTGTTTGTCAATTAGGGTGTGCAGGGTGAATACATGGTCAGTAGTACGGTAATTTGGTAAAAAGGCAATTTTGACATTTGCGCAGAACATTGTTTTCGCTGAGGAAATGTACGCGTCTGTGCGATTGGGTCTTGGACTCCCTGACGGGCCGCCCCCAGTTGGTGAAGGTAGAAACAAAAGGTGCTTCCCGACTCTCAGCGCACATCGTTAAAGAATAACGCCTCACCCTAGGGAAGCATCAGGGAGTGTGTATTTTTTTTTTTAAGGTGGGAATGACGTCGGGTCCGGGAGCAACCACAGGCTCTCATGCCTCAGACAGATCGCCAGGATCTCCTGCCTCCGTCGGCTCGTCGGGCTCCCCTGCCTCTGCCGGATCATTGGGCTTGCATGCCTCTGCCGGATCGCCGGGCTCCCATGCCTCGGCCGGATCGCCGGTCTGTCTGGTTCCTGCACACCAGCCTGCGACAGGTTCCCGCACTTCAGCAGGTGTGACTGGTCCGCCAGGATTGTCTCTTTGGTTGGCATCCTGCGGCAGCAGCCGAAAGCGCTGGGGAGGGGGTACCGTCACGTATGCTCTCTCTCAGGTGCTCTAGGTCGCCATGTTCCCGCGTCTCAGCCGAACTGACAGGTTTCCCGCGCCTCAGCCAAACTGACAGGATTCCTGCGCCTCAGCAGAGGTGACCGGTCCGCTGCTGATCCCTGGGACCGTCACTTTGGTCGGCATCCTGCGGCTGGTGCCTCACGTCGGGTGGGGGTACTGTCACGTGTGCTCCCTCTCCGGCCTCCAGGTCACCAGGCTGCTCGTTATGGCGCACACCTGTCGTCATTGTTATGCGCACCAGCACGTCATCAGACTCCCCTTGTCTCCATCACTTCCCTGATTACCTTCCCTACATATGTCACTCCCTTTGGTTCCATCCCCAGGCGTTATTGTTTCAGTTTCATGTCTGTGCGTTGTTCGTGTTTCGTTTATTGATTAATTCACTCACTCCCTGAACTTTCTTCCCGACTCAGCGCATATCGATACACTTATCCATATATTTATATGTACATATTCTTATTCCATCCCTGTACTTAGATTTGTGTGTATTAAGTATTTGTTGTGGAATTGTTAGATTACATGTTGATTTTGTTGCACTAGTAGCACAAGCATTTCGCTACACTCGCAACATCTGCTAACCATGTGCATGTGGCCAATAAAATGTGATTTGACTTGATTTTTGATTTGAGTCTGCTGTTAATGATAATGCAGACAATTTTCCCAAGGTTGCTGTTGACGCATATCTCCTGGTAGTTATTGGGGCCAAATTTGTCTCCACTTTTGTGGATTTGGCTGATCAGTCCTTAGTTCCAAATATTAGGGAAGATGCCAGAGCTGAGGATGATGTTAAAGAGTTTAAGTATAGCCAATTGGAATTTGTGGTCTGTAAATTTAATTTAGGATACCATCAACCCAACACACCTTTTTGGGTTGGACGGTTTTATTTTGTCCTGTAGTTCATTCAATGTAATTGGAAAATCCAGTGGGTCTGATTACAAATCTTAGTTGATTCTAAGATTTGTATTTGCTGTTTGTTTTTTGTTCCTGTTTTGATTAATTTAATAGAGTGAGTTAGGTCTGTTCTATACCAAATTAGCATACCCCCTGAGTCTCTTCCCTGTATCACACCTGGCAGTTTGGTGGATGGGACTACCAGCTCTCTGTAACCTAGAGGGCAACCAGTGGGTCCATCTCCTCTATACCAGGTTTCTTGTATTTCTTATTTCTTTGAAGTCCAGGTTCCTGCTCTTTAGGCCAAAGGCAGATGACCTCAGGCCTTGGATATTCCAGGATGAGATAGTGAAGGCTTTGTGTTCTAGAAAGTGTCCGATGTTGTTAGTCGTGTGATTTAGCCTCAGACCAGTAAGTGTGAGCAGAGCTTGCTGAGTATATGGTACTGCCATGGCTTGGGCTAGTGAAAGAGTGGGATTTGGGCCTGTTTACATTTACATTTACATTTAAGTCATTTAGCAGACGCTCTTATCCAGAGCGACTTACAAATTGGTGCATTCACCTTATGTTTGCCTGCCCACGGCCTGGGATTATGTATCTCTCCCCTATCCCCATGGTACCTCACCCCCAGATATCCCTCTCCCTCCTCCCCCTTTCTCTCCCCCAGTGACTACCTAACCCCCCACAGCTGTGTTCTGTTCTCCTGTAGGCATTACCTCACTGATGGAGAAGACGTATTACAGATCTCCTGACAACTAGTCCTATCAACACACACTCAAACATGCACACACATAGGCTGCGTTTACACAGACAGCCCAATTATTTTTATGTTTTTACTAATTGGTCTTTTTACCAGTCAGATCAGCTTTGAAAAATATCTGATATGGAAACATCTGATGTGATTGGTCAAAATACTAATTAGTAGAAAAAATATCAGAATCGGGCTGTTGGTGTTAAACGCAGCCATACGCACACACAAATACTCTTGCATACATACATATCCACGCATACACACAGACACACACACACTTCATTAACCTTCATTAACCTCATCCCTCCCCTGTTCTGTAGTCTACTCTGAGGTGATGTCTCTTTCCGCTGATATCCTGACAGGTGATCCAGTGGTGTAGAATGACACTCAACCTCCTGCTGCCTGTCCCTCTGAGAGGGGGAGAGAGACAGAGGGACAGTAGTGTGGAAATCTAACAAAAAACTATTAGGCAACAACACATTTTAAGACAACTTCCTGGACAAAACGTTTCACTGTAATAGTGAAGGTGTAAACTTGGCAGTAGAAAACCTAAACAGTATATTTTACTTCAGCTTCCATATCAAATTGAAACATTTCATACAGCAAATGAACAACAATGACAAATGGATTGAATGCAAAAATCTAAGAAAGAAATCGAGAAACCTATTCAACCAAAAACAGACCCAGAAAACCTGAGCCTACCTGAGCCTTCACTATGGTGAATCACAAAAACAATACAGACATACACTACAGAAAAAGAAGGAACAGCACGTCAGAAATCAGCTCAATGTAATTGAAGAATCCATAGACTCTAACCACTTCTGGGAAAATTGGAAAACACTAAACAAACAACAACACGAAGAGTTATCTATCCAAAATGGAGATGTATGGGTAAACCACTTCTCCAATCTTTTTGGCCCTATAACAAAGAACAAACAGCAAAAACATATACATATGAGAATGGCGCCAAAGGAGATGGCTGCCGTTTTACAATCTCTTAACCAATTGTGCGTATGTTTTTTTGCGTTATTTGTAACTTATTTTGTACATTTTGTACATGTACACTTCTAGATATCAGGACAGCGATTACTCACCCCATACTAGAGGAATCATTTTTCTTCAATGAGTCGGCTGGGAAGGATTTACTTCAGACGCCCGACAAGGCCCTCATCCCTGTCATTAGCAGGAGAAAGAGACGGAGGTATCGGGACAAAGGTCCGGGTGCCTCAAATCCGTTTGATCTATTTCAACCAGCATGGTAAATGTGCAACCAGGGAAAGGGAAGGGAAAACACTTTAGACCACCTATACTCCACACACAGAGAAGCGTACAAATCTCCCCCCGTCCTCCATTTGGCAAATCTGACCGTAATTCTATCCTCCTGATTGCTTACAATCAAAAACTAAAGCAGGAAGCACCAGTGACTCTGTCAATAAGAAAGTGGTCAGATTAAGCAGATGCTAAGCTACAGGACTGTTTTGCTAGCACACAGAAGCCATGGATTACAGACAACATCCGCACTGAGCCAAAGGGTAGAGCTTTCGCTTTCAAGGAGCAGGACTCTAACCCGAAGCTTATAAGAAATTTTGCTATGCCCTCCGACGAATCATCAAACAGGCAAATCTTAAATACAGAACTAAATTTGAATCGTACTACATTGGCTCCGATGCTTGTCGGATGTGGCAGGAAATGCAAACTGTTACAGACTACAAACGGAAGAAGAGCCTAGTGATACGAGCCTACCAGACGAGCTAAATTACTTCTGTGCTCACTTTGAGGCAAGTAACACTGAACCATGCATGAGAGAATCAGCTGTTTTGGATGACTGTGTAATCACGCTCTCCGTAGCCGATGTGAGTAAGATCTTTAAACAGGACAACATTCACAAGGCAACACAGCATTCCTAAACTAGCCCGCAATGTCTGCTGTGTGGATCAAGCAATCAACAAGTCGAGCAGTCACTGCAAATAGTCTGGGTAGCCCTTTGACTAGATGTTCGGGAGTCTTATGGCTTAGGGGTAGAAGCTGTTTAGAAGCCTCTTGGACCTAGACTTGGCTCTCCGGTACCTCTTGCCGTGCGGCAGCAGAGAGAACAGTCTATGACTAGGGTGGCTGGAGTCTTTGACAATTGTTAGGGCCTTCCTCTGACACCGCCATGGTATAGAGGCCCTGGATGGCAGGAAGCTTGGCCCCAGTGATGTACTGGGCCATTCACACTACCATCTATAGTCCCTTGTGGTCAGAGGCCAAGCAGTTGACATACCAAGCAGTGATGCAACCAATAAGGATGCTCTTGAGGGTGCAGCTGTAGAAACTTTTGAGGATACTAGGACCCATGCCAAATCTTTTCAGTCTCCTGGGGGGGAATAGGTTTTGTTGTGCCCTCTTCACGGCTGTCTTGGTGTGCTTGGACCACCAAGGAACTTGAAGCTCTCAACCTGCGCCACTGCAGCCCCATCAATGAGAATGGGGCCATGCTTGGTCCTCTTTTCCTGTAGTCCACAATCATCTCATTTGTCTTGTATTGTGGCTAATCCTTATTGTGGCTAGCTTCACATAGATGGTTCTGACCACCATTAATCAAATAAGAACTGTCTTATAAATTAGGGTTATTTAAGATGATGACACCTAGCTATATAGTTAGCTAGCTACTGAAACAGATTATGTTTTGGGGAAGAACATTGTTTGCATCCATGAGCTAGCTAGCTTTTTTTATGACCAGCACTATAGGTGAGCGAGACAATTTTACCAGCATCATAGCATATGTATTGATGAATCGTTGTGACATATGAAATACGAGTGATAGTGTAATCAATGTGTAATAACTGGGTGAAAAATGTATGAACGCGTTAAATTATTATGTGATGTGCAGTCATATTTATGTCCTGATTGGTGAACAAACTTATTTGACACGTAAAATAGTGTTATTTAACACATCAGATAGTGTTATTTGACACATCAAATAGTGTTAAATAGTATATTTTTTGACATGCAAAGACCCAAACAGAGTTCCATAGAAATCCTGGTTAAGAATGAAACGACTGAACAAATGAACAACGAAACAGCACAGAAAGTAAGTGAAAGAAATAGATTTTGATGATGTTTCACTGGTAATGGGGACATACAGTGCCTTGCGAAAGTATTCTGCCCCCTTGAACTTTGCGACCTTTTGCCACATTTCAGGCTTCAAACATAAAGATATAAAACTGTCTTTTTTTGTGAAGAATCAACAACAAGTGGAACACAATCATGAAGTGGAACGACATTTATTGGATATTTCAAACTTTTTTAACAAATCAAAAACTGAAAAATTGGGCATGCAAAATTATTCAGCCCCTTTACTTTCAGTGCAGCAAACTCTCTCCAGAAGTTCAGTGAGGATCCCTGAATGATCCAATGTTGACCTAAATGACTAATGATGATAAATACAATCCACCTGTGTGTAATCAAGTCTCCGTATAAATGCACCTGCACTGTGATAGTCTCAGAGGTCCGTTAAAAGCGCAGAGAGCATCATGAAGAACAAGGAACACACCAGGCAGGTCCGAGATACTGTTGTGAAGAAGTTTAAAGCCGGATTTGGATACAAAAAGATTTCCCAAGCTTTAAACATCCCAAGGAGCACTGTGCAAGCGATAATATTGAAATGGAAGGAGTATCAGACCACTGCAAATCTACCAAGACCTGGCCGTCCCTCTAAACTTTCAGCTCATACAAGGAGAAGACTGATCAGAGATGCAGCCAAGAGGCCCATGATCACTTTGGATGAACTGCAGAGATCTACAGCTGAGGTAGGAGACTCTGTCCATAGGACAACAATCAGTCGTATATTGCACAAATCTGGCCTTTATGGAAGTGTGGCAAGAAGAAAGCCATTTCTTAAAGATATCCATAAAAAGTGTCGTTTAAAGTTTGCCACAAGCCACCTGGGAGACACACCAAACATGTGGAAGAAGGTACTCTGATCAGATGAAACAAAAATTGAACTTTTTGGCAACAATGCAAAACGTTATGTTTGGCGTAAAAGCAACACAGCTCATCACCCTGAACACCCCATCCCCACTGTCAAACATGGTGGTGGCCGCATCATGGTTTGGGCCTGCTTTTCTTCTGCAGGGACAGGGAAGATGGTTAAAATTGATGGGAAGATGGATGGAGCCAAATACAGGACCATTCTGGAAGAAAACCTGATGGAGTCTGCAAAAGACCTGAGACTGGGACGGAGATTTGTCTTCCGAACAAGACAATGATTCAAAACATAAAGCAAAATCTACAATGGAATGGTTCAAAAATAAACATATCCAGGTGTTAGAATGGCCAAGTCAAAGTCCAGACCTGAATCCAATTGAGAATCTGTGGAAAGAACTGAAAACTGCTGTTCACAAATGCTCTCCATCCAACCTCACTGAGCTCAAGCTGTTTTGCAAGGAGGAATGGGAAACAATTTCAGTCTCTCGATGTGCAAAACTGATAGAGACATACCCCAAGCGACTTACAGCTGTAATCGCAGCAAAAGGTGCCGCTACAAAGTATTAACTTAAGGGGGCTGAATAATTTTGCACGCCCAATTTTTCAGTTTTTGATTTGTTAAAAAAGTTGGAAATATCCAATAAATGTCATTCCCACTTGTTGTTGATTCACAAAAAAATACAGTTTTATATCTTTATGTTTGAAGCCTGAAATGTGGCAAAAGGTCGCAAAGTTCAAGGGGGCCGAATACTTTCGCAAGGCACTGTATTTCTTAACTCCATTCATTTAATTTAGATTTGTGTGTATTGTTGTAAATTGTTAGATATTTCTGCACTGTTGGAGCTAGGAACACAAATATTTCGCTACACCCGCAATATTATCTGCTAAATATGTGTATGTGACCAATACAATTTGATTTGATTCTGAAGAAGAGTCCCCTCAGCAAACTGGTCCTGGGGCTCTGTTCACAAACACAGACAGACCCCACAGAGCCCCAGGAAAGAAACTAATAGACCCAACCAAATCATGAGAAAACAAAACAATTATTACCTGACACATTGCAAAGAATTTACAAAAATACAGAGCAAACTATAATGCTAGTTTGGCCCTAAACAGAGAGTACAAGGTGCCAGAATACCTGGCCATTGTGACTGACCCAAACTTGAGGAAAGCTTTGACTTTGAGCATATCCTTGCTATTGAGAAAGGCCGCCGTAGGCAGACCTGGCTCTCAAGAGAAGACAGGCTATGTGCACACTGCTCACGAAATGAGGTGGAAACAGAGCTGCACTTCCTAACGTGCCAAATGTATAACCATATTAGAGACACATATTTCCCTCAGCTTACACAGATCCACATAAATTTGAAAACAAACCCAATTTTGAGAAACTAGCATATCTATTTGCTGAAATACAACAGTGTTCCACCACAACAGCAATATTTGTGAGCTGTTGCCACAAGACAAAGGCAACCAGTGAATAACAAACACCATTGTAAATACAACCCATATTTATGTTGATTCATTTTCCCTTTTGTACTTGAACTATTTACACATAATATGACATTTGAAATGTGAGTGTAATGTTTACTGTTAATTTGTATTGTATTGTTTATTATCTACTTCACTTGCTTTGGCAATGGTAACATACAGTTGAAGTCGGAAGATGACATACATTTAGGTTGGAGTCATTTAAACTCGTTTATCAACCACTCCACAAATTTCTGTTTACAGACAGATTATTTCACTATCACAACTCCAGTGTGTCAGAAATGTACACACACTAAGTTGACTGTGCCTTTAAACAGCTTGGAAAATTCCAGAAAATTATGTCATGGCTTTAGAAGCTTCTGATAGGCGAATTGACATCATTTGAGTCAATTGGAGGTGTACCTGTGGATGTATTTCAAGGCCTACCTTCAAAGCCAGTGACATCTTTGCTGCAGGAGGGACTGGTGCACTTCACAAAATAGAATATGGCATCATAAGGCAGGAAAATTATGTGGATATATTGAAGCAAAATCTCAAGACATCAGTCAGGAAGTTAAAGCTTGGCCGCAAATGGGTCTTCCAAATGTACAATGACCTCAAGCATGCTTCCAAAGTTGTGGCAAAATGTCTTAAGGACAACAAAGTCAAGGAATTGGAGTGGCCATCACAAAGCCCTGACCTCAATCCTATAGAACATTTGTGGGTGTAAGGGGTGTGTAACTGTTGGCAGGGAAGTCAAACGCAGGAGAGCAGAACTTGGAGAACAGCCGGAGCAGTTTAATATATAAAACTAATGGCATACAAAACAACAAACACATGGAGTACAAAACCCGTAGCGCACCAGTAACACATAGCACGAGTACATACAAATAAACTATACCCGACAAGGACATGGAGGAAACAGAGGGACAATATACAACATGTCATTAATTTGAAACCAGGTGTGTTGAAACTAGGTGTGAATTGAAACCAGGTGTGTGTGAAAAGAAGACAAAACAAATGGAACGTGAAAAATGGATCGGTGATGGCTAGAGGACCGGTGACGTCGCCTGCCAAACACCGCCTGAACAAGGAGAGGAACCGACTTCGGTAGAAGTCGTGACAGAGGGCAGAACTGAAAAAGCGTGTGTGAGCAAAGAGGCCTACAAACCTGACTCAGTTACACCAGCTCTGTCAGGAGGAATGGGCCAGAATTCACCCAACTTATTGTGGGAAGCTGGTAGAAGGCTACCTGAAATGTTTGACCCAAGTTAAACAATTTAAAAGCAATGCTACCAAATACTAATTGAGTGTATGTAGACTTCTGACCCAGTGGTAATGTGATGAAAGAAATAAAAGCTGGAATAAATAATTCTCTATACTATTATTCATTATTTCACATTCTTAAAATAAAGTGGTGATCCTAACTGACCTTAAGACAGGGAATTTTTTCTAGAATTAAATGTCAGGAATTGTGACAAACTGAGTTAAAATGTATTTGGCTAAGGTGTATGTAAACTTCCGACTTCAACTGTATGTTTCTCATGCCAATAAAGCCCTTACATTGAAATGTAATTGATAGAGGGGTAGAGGGGGAGGGTTGGTGAGATAGTCCCCCACAGAGAAGGGGTCAGTATGCTGGAGGGTAGTAGGATTGTAAAAAGTGTGTGTGTGTGTGTGTGTGTAATACTAAGACAGTAACCTCTGGTGGTTAAATTGTATTCTAGGATGATTGATGCTAGTCCCCCTCCCCATCTAATCTACCCCCCCATGAGATAGGCCTGGGAGAAACAGACTGCACAGACATACAGACTTTATACAGACGTAAACTCCATCACACACAGTGGGACATGACACGCACACACACACACGCACACGCACACGCACACACACACACACACACACACACACACACACACACACACACACACACACACACACACACACACACACACACACACACACACACACACACACACAGGCAGGCAGGGGGTAGGGAAAGCCATCACACACTCCATAGGGGGCCAGTCAGGACCATACGGCCTTTCACCAGCCAGATGAGCTTCTTCAGAATCCCTGTTTGAGGTGCTCACTGGTGTATGGAGGTGACAGTGTGTGTGTGTGTGTGTGTGTGTGTGTGTGTGTGTGTGTGTGTGTGTGTGTGTGTGTGTGTGTGTGTGTGTGTGTGTGTGTGTGTGTGTGTGTGTGTGTGTGTGTGTGTGTGTGTGTGTGTGTGGAGGAGATGGTGTGTGTGTGTGTACCGTATGTTTGCATGTGTGTTTATCCACATCAGAGTTTGTGGATAGGGGAAGGTGTATGTGTGTGTGTGTGTGTGTCTGTTTACCATATGATAATGGGGGATCGGGGTTGGTTAAATGGTTACGTCATTGTGTCTGTGTGTTTGTGTGTGTGGACATGTGTGTGTGTGTGTGTGTCTGTTTACCATATGATAACGGGGGATTGGGGTTGGTTAAATGGTTATGTCATTGTGTCTGTGTGTGTGGACATGTGTGTGTGTGTGTGTGTGTGTGTCTGTGTGTCTGTGGACATGTGTGTGTGACTCAGGTCTAATTTCCCTAGAGCAGACTGTCTATCAGGGTGGGTGTACTCTTGCATAACGGATGGTTTAATCATTGTAATGCTCATAGGAAGCTGTAGCACAGTGGGTTGGTCACTATGGATTGAGAAGCAGATATTGATTTCATGTAAATAGACATTGAAAGCTTTATGAAGGTAAATATTGAATCAAATGACAATACAGCTTAACGGTTAGAGTAGAGAGACATCTTCTCTTTCTTCATCCTTTCCTCTTTCTGTCTTTCTACTACCATGGACCGTAACCGTGACCACCCCACTGTCTTTAGGTCTACAACCTCCCTGTTTACGCCAGACGGATACGCACACACACACACACACACACACACACACACACACACACACACACACACACACACACACACACACACACACACACACACACACACACACACACACACACACACACACACACACACACACACACACACACACACACACACACACACACACACACACACACACACACACACAGTTCACCTATCTCTCTCTTTCTCTCCCCTTATCTGCTTTATTCCCCTCTAATCTTCTCTCTCCGTCTCTCTTCTTCTTTAAGGCGTCTGCAACCTTCACAGCTGAAAGAGTTTGTGCATATATTATCACAACATTTTGTGACATTTTGTTAGTTTTAGACTTCGGTATGTTTTTTTCCCCAGCTGTTCGGGCAAACAAAAAATGTTCTCGAGGCAAACTGAAAGTTGGTAGCCAATGTCTACACCAGTTCGTCAGTGATTTATCAAATGTAGGGATTCTTCAATAAAGTCTTTGTTGTAATTCAACGAGAGACGACTTGTTTTCATGCACATCTTTTCATTAAGAAATACTGCAACATCTTAGTTAGATGTAAATTTGCGCGACTAAGATCTCCTTGGCAAAAACCTAACCTTTATGACACACAGCTGTTGCTAATGGGGATCTATAGTATGGAAAAGAGCATCAAAGCAAGATTTAAAAAATATATACATTCAGCATTAATCAATTGGTGTGTGCTGCAGGGTTGGAGCTATGAACACATAGGCGTGGCTCTCATCCCTTCCAGGGTTTTGGGAGGGAGGGTGGACAATGAGCCTGTCATAGCGGATGTAAGCAATGTCCCCACGAGGCTCTGGCAGCTTTCATGGCTGGGAAAAGTTATTTCCTCTACTGGCGCACAGCTTCAGGATAGTACTCTTTGAGGAAGATAAACGTTCCTCTCAAATTCTTGGCTCTTTCCAGAACAGCTACCTTGTCCTCGAGAACTTGACCACTACTGGCCTGGGCCTGTCACCTGGGCCTGTCACCTGGGCCTGTCACCTGGGCCTGTCACCTGGGCCTGTCACCTGGGCCGGTGGTGGGTTTTCCAGTCCTGTGGGCGCGCTCCACCTCAATCTTCCTGTGGTCCATTTTCAATTTCTCAGAGATCATTTCCCTCACTTTGTCCTCAGTCTACGTCCAGGTATCATGTGGAGATTCTGCAATTCCATCCACAACCCTGTTGTTCCGCCTTGTTCCACTGTTACTCCTCGCAGTTCCAGACAGGGCAGGTGGCCACAGGGAAGATTTAAAACAACAATCAGCAGGGATCTAAACAGCCACAAACCAGGTACAATCCGCAGTCCGAGCCACAATGGGTAACCACGTCACAGGCTGCATTCAAGCCCCCAAGAAAACCATGCTAGCTTGATAGGCAGCTAGCTAAGAGCTAGGCTAGCTGCTAAGGCAAATAGCTCCTCAGACCCAGCTTTGGTCGACAGGATCACTGGACAGAGACTATCCAAAATAAAATTTTAGCTAGCCACTAAGAAACTTTCCAATACACTTTCAGAACAACAAACCCTTCAAAACAGCAAACCAAGCTCTCCCTCTTGCAAGTGAATGGGGATCGAGTTCTCTCATCACATGACTGTGTGGTTGATTTTATACACCTGTCAATTCAAATTTTCCTACAGGCAAGTTTGGTCAGAAAGATAGTTTAGAAAAAGCGTTACAGGACAATGTGAGTCTTTTTAGAATCCGTCCAACTGACATATGGCACTAGAACCCATCAATTCAAATCTGGACCTCAAAGCCATTTCCACTGCTTTCTTTTTCATTCTTGCCCTCTGATCAGGAACTGATTTGGACCTGGGACCCCAAGTGTGTGCAAATAGTCAGGTAGAACAGAAGAGTAGCAGTACTCTGGACCTCGTAGGGTGAGAGTTGAAGAGCCCTGTACCAGAAGATATATTCTGGGTAAAGACATGTCAGTGTAAAAATAAACATCTATATAAACATCTATCCCCAGGAGGGCTGTGTTTGGGCGGAGATGGGGACAGTGGATATCTCAGCGCACTGGGTTAGGGTGTGCTTTCCTGTCACTGCAGCAAAACAGAGTGTGAGAGACAGAACAGTGCGTGTGTGTGTGTGTGTGTGTGTGTGTGTGTGTGTGTGTGTGTGTGTGTGTGTGTGTGTGTGTGTGTGTGTGTGTGTGTGTGTGTGTGTGTGTGTGTGTGTGTGTGTGTGTGTGTGTGTGTGTGTGTGTGTGTGTGTGTGTGTGTGTGTGTGTGTGTGTGTGTAAGGAAGCACTGTGGTCACAGCCATCCAGCAGTGAGTGACATCATTAGCTGAGTGTCCTGACAGAGAACAATGGAGATGACGCAAGGCTCAGGGGAACCAGCCATGCTGTCCCCATCGACATCAATACTAATGGTGAGGGAATGGAATCAATACAGTTACATATCGGGATATTATTTTTAAGCTATAAGGCCCGAGAGGGTGTGGTATATGTCCAATATACCATGGCTAAGGGCTGTTCTTATGCACAACGCAATGTGAAGTGCCTGGATACATCCCGTAGCAGTGGTATATTAGCCATATACCACAATCCACCAAGGTGCATTGTTGCTATTAAAAACTGGTCACCAATGTAATTAGAACAGTAAAAAGTATTTTTAGCCAATCAGAATTCAGGGCTCGAACCACAGGGTTTATAATTGACAATATATCGTATCGTTTTGACAATGTTATAATATTATTGTTGTGCTAGTTGGCTGTACCTGCACCAAAACGACAGTACTTTTCCTTCACAGCTTGTTCTCCATCTTCTTTTTAAATAGGGAGCCAATTTGTTTTCAGTATTGTTATTTCCATGACTGATCAAAACGTGTTTTCTCATGGCTCTCTCCTGTCCCTCTGCAACAGACATATGGTAAGAAATATGTTTGGAACATCAAATCGCAATAAAATCACAGTATAGAATCACAATACATATAGAATCACAATACATATAGAATCACAATACATATAGAATCACAATACATATAGAATCATGAGAATCACAATACATATAGAATCATGAGAATCACAATACATATAGAATCACAATACATATAGAATCACAATACATATAGAATCACAATACATATAGAATCACAATACATATAGAATCACAATACATATAGAATCACAATACATATAGAATCACAATACATATAGAATCGCAATACATATAGAATCACAATACATATAGAATCATGAGAATCACAATACATATAGAATCACAATACATATAGAATCACAATACATATAGAATCACAATACATATAGAATCACAATACATATAGAATCACAATACATATAGAATCACAATACATATAGAATCACAATACATATAGAATCATGAGAATCACAATACATATAGAATCACAATACATATAGAATCACAATACATATAGAATCACAATACATATAGAATCGCAATACATATAGAATCACAATACATATAGAATCACAATACATATAGAATCATGAGAATCACAATACATATAGAATCACAATACATATAGAATCACAATACATATAGAATCACAATACATATAGAATCACAATACATATAGAATCGCAATACATATAGAATCACAATACATATAGAATCACAATACATATAGAATCATGAGAATCACAATACATATAGAATCACAATACATATAGAATCATGAGAATCGCAATACATATAGAATCACAATACATATAGAATCATGAGAATCGCAATACATATAGAATCATGAGAATTGCAATACATATAGAATCATGAGAATCGCAATACATATAGAATCGTGAGAATCGCAATACATATAGAATCATGAGAATCGCAATACATATAGAATCACAATACATATAGAATCACAATACATATAGAATCACAATACATATAGAATCATGAGAATCGCAATACATATAGAATCATGAGAATCGCAATACATATAGAATCGTGAGAATCGCAATACATATAGAATCGTGAGAATCGCAATACATATAGAATCGTGAGAATCGCAATACATATAGAATCGTGAGAATCGCAATACATATAGAATCGTGAGAATCGCAATACATATAGAATCGTGAGAATTGCAATACATATAGAATTGTGAGAATCGCAATACATATAGAATCGTGAGAATCGCAATACATATAGAATCGTGAGAATTGCAATACATATAGAATTGTGAGAATCGCAATACATATAGAATCGTGAGAATCGCAATACATATAGAATCACAATACATATAGAATCACAATACATATAGAATCACAATACATATAGAATCACAATACATATAGAATCATGAGAATCACAATACATATAGAATCACAATACATATAGAATCACAATACATATAGAATCACAATACATATAGAATCGCAATACATATAGAATCACAATACATATAGAATCACAATACATATAGAATCATGAGAATCACAATACATATAGAATCACAATACATATAGAATCACAATACATATAGAATCACAATACATATAGGATCGCAATACATATAGAATCACAATACATATAGAATCACAATACATATAGAATCATGAGAATCACAATACATATAGAATCACAATACATATAGAATCATGAGAATCGCAATACATATAGAATCACAATACATATAGAATCATGAGAATCGCAATACATATAGAATCATGAGAATTGCAATACATATAGAATCATGAGAATCGCAATACATATAGAATCGTGAGAATCGCAATACATATAGAACCATGAGAATCGCAATACATATAGAATCACAATACATATAGAATCGTGAGCATTGCAATACATATAGATTCGTGAGAATTGCAATACATATAGAATCATGAGAATCGCAATACATATAGAATCGTGAGAATCGCAATACATATAGAATCATGAGAATCGCAATACATATAGAATCACAATACATATAGAATCACAATACATATAGAATCACAATACATATAGAATCATGAGAATCGCAATACATATAGAATCATGAGAATCGCAATACATATAGAATCGTGAGAATCGCAATACATATAGAATCGTGAGAATCGCAATACATATAGAATCGTGAGAATCGCAATACATATAGAATCGTGAGAATCGCAATACATATAGAATCGTGAGAATCGCAATACATATAGAATCGTGAGAATTGCAATACATATAGAATTGTGAGAATCGCAATACATATAGAATTGTGAGAATCGCAATACATATAGAATCGTGAGAATCGCAATACATATAGAATCACAATACATATAGAATCATGAGAATCGCAATACATATAGAATCACAATACATATAGAATCACAATACATATAGAATCATGAGAATCGCAATACATATAGAATCATGAGAATCTCAATACATATAGAATCACAATACATATAGAATCATGAGAATCGCAATACATATAGAATCACAATACATATAGAATCATGAGAATCTCAATACATATAGAATCATGAGAATCTCAATACATATAGAATCGCAATACATATAGAATCGTGAGAATCGCAATACATATAGAATCGTGAGAATCGCAATACATATAGAATCGTGAGAATTGCAATACATATAGAATCACAATACATATAGAATCATGAGAATCTCAATACATATAGAATCGTGAGAATTGTAATATATATAGAATCGCAATACATATAGAATCGTGAGAATCGCAATACATATAGAATCGTGAGAATCGCAATACATATAGAATCGTGAGAATTGCAATACATATAGAATCACAATACATATAGAATCATGAGAATCTCAATACATATAGAATCGTGAGAATTGTAATATATATAGAATCGCAATACATATAGAATCGTGAGAATCGCAATACATATAGAATCACAATACATATAGAATCACAATACATATAGAATCACAATACATATAGAATCACAATACATATAGAATCACAATACATATAGAATCACAATACATATAGAATCACAATACATATAGAATCACAATACATATAGAATCACAATACATATAGAATCACAATACATATAGAATCACAATACATATAGAATCACAATACATATAGAATCACAATACATATAGAATCATGAGAATCACAATACATATAGAATCACAATACATATAGAATCATGAGAATCGCAATACATATAGAATCACAATACATATAGAATCATGAGAATCGCAATACATATAGAATCATGAGAATTGCAATACATATAGAATCATGAGAATCGCAATACATATAGAATCGTGAGAATCGCAATACATATAGAATCATGAGAATCGCAATACATATAGAATCACAATACATATAGAATCGTGAGCATTGCAATACATATAGATTCGTGAGAATTGCAATACATATAGAATCATGAGAATCGCAATACATATAGAATCGTGAGAATCGCAATACATATAGAATCATGAGAATCGCAATACATATAGAATCACAATACATATAGAATCACAATACATATAGAATCACAATACATATAGAATCATGAGAATCGCAATACATATAGAATCATGAGAATCGCAATACATATAGAATCGTGAGAATCGCAATACATATAGAATCGTGAGAATCGCAATACATATAGAATCGTGAGAATCGCAATACATATAGAATCGTGAGAATCGCAATACATATAGAATCGTGAGAATCGCAATACATATAGAATCGTGAGAATTGCAATACATATAGAATTGTGAGAATCGCAATACATATAGAATCGTGAGAATCGCAATACATATAGAATCGTGAGAATTGCAATACATATAGAATTGTGAGAATCGCAATACATATAGAATCGTGAGAATCACAATACATATAGAATCACAATACATATAGAATCATGAGAATCGCAATACATATAGAATCACAATACATATAGAATCATGAGAATCGCAATACATATAGAATCATGAGAATCTCAATACATATAGAATCACAATACATATAGAATCATGAGAATCGCAATACATATAGAATCACAATACATATAGAATCATGAGAATCTCAATACATATAGAATCATGAGAATCTCAATACATATAGAATCGCAATACATATAGAATCGTGAGAATCGCAATACATATAGAATCGTGAGAATCGCAATACATATAGAATCGTGAGAATTGCAATACATATAGAATCACAATACATATAGAATCATGAGAATCTCAATACATATAGAATCGTGAGAATTGTAATATATATAGAATCGCAATACATATAGAATCGTGAGAATCGCAATACATATAGAATCATGAGAATTGCAATACATATAGAATCGTGAGAATCGCAATACATATAGAATCGTGAGAATCGCAATACATATAGAATCACAATACATATAGAATCATGAGAATCTCAATACATATAGAATCATGAGAATCTCAATACATATAGAATCGCAATACATATAGAATCGTGAGAATTGCAATACATATAGAATCGTGAGAATTGCAATACATATAGAATCGTGAGAATTGGAATACATATAGAATCGTGAGAATTGCAACACATATAGAATAGTACATATAGAATCGTGAGAATCGCAATACATATAGAATCGTGAGAATCGCAATACATATAGAATCGTGAGAATTGCAATACATATAGAATTGTGAGAATCGCAATACATATAGAATCGTGAGAATCGCAATACATATAGAATCACAATACATATAGAATCATGAGAATCGCAATACATATAGAATCACAATACATATAGAATCACAATACATATAGAATCATGAGAATCTCAATACATATAGAATCATGAGAATCGCAATACATATAGAATCACAATACATATAGAATCATGAGAATTGCAATACATATAGAATCATGAGAATCTCAATACATATAGAATCACAATACATATAGAATCGTGAGAATTGCAATACATATAGAATCGTGAGAATTGCAATACATATAGAATCGTGAGAATTGCAATACATATAGAATCGTGAGAATCGCAATACATATAGAATCATGAGAATCTCAATACATATAGAATCACAATACATATAGAATCGTGAGAATCGCAATACATAGAGAATCATGAGAATCTCAATACATATAGAATCACAATACATATAGAATCGTGAGAATTGCAATACATATAGAATCGTGAGAATTGCAATACATATAGAATCGTGAGAATCGCAATACATATAGAATCGTGAGAATCGCAATACATATAGAATCGTGAGAATCGCAATACATATAGAATCATGAGAATCGCAATACATATAGAATCGTGAGAATCGCAATACATATAGAATCGTGAGAATCGCAATACATATAGAATCGTGAGAATCGCAATACATATAGAATCGCAATACATATAGAATCGTGAGAATCGCAATACATATAGAATCGTGAGAATCGCAATACTTATAGAATCGTGAGAATTGCAATACATATAGAATCATGAGAATCGCAATACATATAGAATCGTGAGAATCGCAATACATATAGAATCGTGAGAATCGCAATACTTATAGAATCGTGAGAATTGCAATACATATAGAATCATGAGAATTGCAATACATATAGAATCGTGAGAATCGCAATACATATAGAATCGTGAGAATCGCAATACATATAGAATCGCAATACATATAGAATCATGAGAATTGCAATACATATAGAATTGTGAGAATCGCAATACATATCGTATCGGCACCTAAGCATGTTGACAATATTGTATCGCGAGGTCCCTGGTAATTCCCAGCCCTATTCAATACATACAGGATCTCTGAGGATCCTTTGACGCACACACACACACACACACACACACACACACACACACACACACACACACACACACACACACACACACACACACACACACACACACACACACACACACACACACACACACACACACACACACACACACACACACACACACACACACACACACACACACACACACAATCCACCCGCCATAGGCGTCTCCCTCTCCCACCCTGACCCTGACGTCACTTCGCCTCATCTGAAATAGGAAGTTGTTACACAAGAGGCAGGAAGCAAAGATTTTGTGGCAGCCTAAGTGTCTGTATGTATGTTTGTGTTTGTAAATGGTGTGTCTATTTGTGGGAATTTGTGCATGTTGTGTATGTGTGTATGGGTACGGTTATGTCTATTGTGTGTGTATGTATGTGTGTGTGTGAGAGAAAGAGAGAGAGAGAGAGTGAAAGCAGGAGGGATATGAGGAAGACTGGGAATGGAATGATGACAAACTGCAGCATTCCTCACTGGATGGACCGGGGGCTTTAGGCTTGACTGGAATTCCAAATGTAGCCTGCTTTTGCCACGGGGATGGAAAATCTCCAGCCTGTAACAGGAAACAGCAGCCCAGGAGGCTCCACGGGAGTGTTTAACATGTATTTACAACACCAGCGCCTTACTGTGTGTGTGTTGAATATGTATTTATCAGTGGCGGTCGGTACCGTTTAAGATGAAGGAGGACGACAATTTTTTGGAATGAGAATATGGCCTTATTTCTATTACAGAATACTGGATAACTGCCATTCATATTCCATTCACCCAGTTCAATGTAACATTGATAGGTTTAGGCTGCTACCTTTCTAAGCCAAACCATATCGTAACTTCTAACCGCTACACACAGCCTACATCGTTGTTATCATACTAGCAGCGTTGGATAATCATAGCCAGCTAGCTAACATAACATCCCTGTATTTGAGTAGGGTGTTTGAGTAACCTAAACTAGCTAGCTAAGTAAGTGTAACTGAAAGTGAAAAAAAGACTAAATATAGCTATCGCTCTCTCTCTTGCTTCTCCTTCATTGTTGAAGACATGAATTTGTTCAAAACTGTTGAACTATTGTCTTAGTTGAGTCAACTACTGACCACATGTTATGCACTGCAGTGCTAGCTAGATGTAGCTTATGCTTTCAGTACTAGATTCATTTTCTGATCCTTGATGGACAACATGTCAGTTCATGCTGCAAGAGGTTGGATAGTATGGAGGACATCCTCCGGAAGCTGCCATAATTACTGTGTAAGTCAATGGAAGGGGGTGAGAACCATGATGTTCCTAGGTTTTGTATTGAAGTCAATGTTTTATTTTTTACTTAACCTTCATTTAACTAGGCAAGTCAGTTAAGATCTCATTCTTATTTATAATGACAGCCTACCCCAGCCAAAACCTAACCTGGACGACGCAACCCTATTTATAATGACAGCCTCCCCAGCCAAAACCTAACCTGGACGACGCAACCCTATTTATAATGACAGCCTACCCCAGCCAAAACCTAACCTGGACGACGCAACCCTATTTATAATGACAGCCTACCCCAGCCAAAACCTAACCTGGACGACGCAACCCTATTTATAATGACAGCCTCCCCCAGCCAAAACCTAACCTGGACGACGCAACCCTATTTATAATGACAGCCTACCCCAGCCAAAACCTAACCTGGACGACGCAACCCTATTTATAATGACAGCCTACCCCAGGCAAAACCTAACCTGGACGACGCAACCCTATTTATAATGACAGCCTAACCCAGCCAAAACCTAACCTGGACGACACAACCCTATTTATAATGACAGCCTACCCCAGCCAAAACCTAACCTGGACGACGCAACCCTATTTATAATGACAGCCTACCCCAGCCAAAACCTAACCTGGACGACACAACCCTATTTATAATGACAGCCCACCCCAGCCAAAACCTAACCTGGACGACGCAACCCTATTTATAATGACAGCCCACCCCAGCCAAAACCTAACCTGGACGACGCAACCCTATTTATAATGACAGCCTACCCCAGCCAAAACCTAACCTGGACGACGCAACCTATTTATAATGACAGCCTACCCCAGCCAAAACCTAACCTGGACGACGCAACCCTATTTATAATGACAGCCTACCCCAGCCAAAACCTAACCTGGACGACGCAACCCTATTTATAATGACAGCCTCCCCCAGCCAAAACCTAACCTGGACGACGCAACCCTATTTATAATGACAGCCTACCCCAGCCAAAACCTAACCTGACGACGCAACCCTATTTATAATGACAGCCTCCCCCAGCCAAAACCTAACCTGGACGACACAACCCTATTTATAATGACAGCCTACCCCAGCCAAAACCTAACCTGGACGACGCAACCCTATTTATAATGACAGCCTACCCCAGCCAAAACCTAACCTGGACGACGCAACCCTATTTATAATGACAGCCTACCCCAGCCAAAACCTAACCTGGACGACGCAACCCTATTTATAATGACAGCCTACCCCAGCCAAAACCTAACCTGGACGACGCAACCCTATTTATAATGACAGCCTACCCCAGCCAAAACCTAACCTGGACGACGCAACCCTATTTATAATGACAGCCTACCCCGGCCAAAACCTAACCTGGATGACGCAACCCTATTTATAATGACAGCCTACCCCAGCCAAAACCTAACCTGGACGACGCAACCCTATTTATAATGACAGCCCACCCCAGCCAAAACCTAACCTGGACGACGCAACCCTATTTATAATGACAGCCTACCCCAGCCAAAACCTAACCTGGACGACGCAACCCTATTTATAATGACAGCCTACCCCAGCCAAAACCTAACCTGGATGACGCAACCCTATTTATAGTGACAGCCTACCCCAGCCAAAACCTAACCTGTACGACGCAACCCTATGGGACTCCCAATCATGTCCGATTGTAATACAGCCTGGAATACAGCCTGTAGTGACCCCTCTAGCACTGAGATGCAGTGTCGTAGACCGCTGCGCCACTTGGGAGCCCGATGTACACAGAGGAGGATGGAAGCTAGCTGTCCTCCGGCTACACCATGGTGCTACCCTACAGAGTGCTATAGAGGCTACTGTAGACCTAGTTTTCAATCAATTATTTGGTGATGTGAATATATTTTGTGTATTTTTATCTAAAATGCTCAATATTTGTATTTAATTCACTGAGGAGGATGGTCCTCCCCTTCCTCCTCTGAGAAGCCTCCAATGGTATTTACAGTACTCTATGAATACATAATATTTCAGTTAAAATAATTTCCAAATGCCCTAAATCCTTTTTGCCAGGGCGCCCATCTCTGTATGGTCCACCACCATGCTTCACCGTACAGATGATGCCAGGTTTCCTCCAGACGTGACGCTTGGCATTCAGGCCAAAGAGTTCAATCTTGGTTTCATCAGACCAGAGAATCTTGTTTTTCATGGTCTGAGAGTCCTTTGGGTGCCTTTTGGCAAACACCAAGCGGGTTGTCATGTGCCTTTTACTGAGGAGTGGTTTACGTCTGGCCACTCTACCATAAAGGCCTGATTGGTGGAGTGCTGCAGAGATGGTTTTCCTTCTGGAAGGTTCTGCCATCTCCACAGATGAACTCTGGAGCTCTGTCAGAGTGACCATCGAATTCTTAGTCACCTCCCTGACCAAGGCTCTTATCCCCTGATTGCTCTAGGAAGAGTCTTGGTGGTTCAATTTAAGAATATTGGAGGCCACTGGGTTTGGTACCCTTCCCCAGATATGTTGCCTCGACACAATCCTGTATCGGATCCCTACGGACAATTCCTTTTTGCTCTGACATGCACAGTCAACAGTGGGACCTTATAGACAGGTGTGTGCCTTTCCAAATCATGTCCAATCAATTGAATTTACCACAGGTGGACTCCACAATCAAGTTGAAGAAACATCTCAAGGATGATCTCAATGATCTCAAGGATGGTCAATGGAAACCTGAGCTCCATTTCGAGTCTCATAGCAAAGGGTCTGAATACTTATGTAAATAAGGTATTTCTGTTTTGAATACATTTACAATAATGTCTAAAAACCTGTTTTTACTTTGTCATTATGGGATGTTATGTGTAGATTGATGAGGAAATGTTTTTATTTAATCCATTTTAGAGTAAGGCTGTAAAGTAACAAAATGTGGAAAAAGTCAAGGGGTCTGAATACTTTCCGAATGCACTGTACGTGGTCAGTCAGTTCCAGTATCATATTTACAATGTGCAGGGATACTGGAGATATAGAGGTAGATATGTATAGGAGTAAGGTGACAGGGATACTGGAGCTATAGAGGTAGATATATATAGGGGTAAGGTGACAGGGATACTGGAGTTATAGAGGTAGATATATATAGGGGTAAGGTGACAGGGATACTGGAGTTATAGAGGTAGATATGTATAGGGTTAAGGTGACAGGGATACTGGAGTTATAGAGGTAGATATGTATAGGGGTAAGGTGACAGGGATACTGGAGTTATAGAGGTAGATATGTATAGGGGTAAGGTGACAGGGATACTGGAGTTATAGAGGTAGATATGTATAGGGGTAAGGTGACAGGGATACTGGAGTGATGGAGGTAGATATGTATAGGGGTAAGGTGACAGGGATACTGGAGTTATAGAGGTAGATATGTATAGGGGTAAGGTGACAGGGATACTGGAGTTATAGAGGTAGATATGTATAGGGGTAAGGTGACAGGGATACTGGAGTTATAGAGGTAGATATGTATAGGGGTAAGGTGACAGGGATACTGGAGTGATGGAGGTAGATATGTATAGGGGTAAGGTGACAGGGATACTGGAGTAATAGAGGTAGATATGTATAGGAGTAAGGTGACAGGGATACTGGAGTAATAGAGGTAGATATGTATAGGGGTAAGGTGACAGGGATACTGGAGTGATAGAGGTATATGTGTATAGGAGTAAGGTGACAGGGATACTGGAGTAATAGAGGTAGATATGTATAGGAGTAATGTGACAGGGATACTGGAGTGATGGAGGTAGATATGTATAGGAGTAAGGTGACAGGGATACTGGAGTAATAGAGATAGATATGTATAGGGGTAAGGTGACAGGGATACTGGAGTTATAGAGGTAGATATGTATAGGGGTAAGGTGACAGGGATACTGGAGTGATGGAGGTAGATATGTATAGGGGTAAGGTGACAGGGATACTGGAGTTATAGAGGTAGATATATATAGGGGTAAGGTGACAGGGATACTGGAGTTATAGAGGTAGATATGTATAGGAGTAAGGTGACAGGGATACTGGAGTAATAGAGGTAGATATGTATAGGAGTAAGGTGACAGGGATACTGGAGTGATGGGGGTAGATATGTATAGGAGTAAGGTGACAGGGATACTGGAGTGATGGAGGTAGATATGTATAGAGGTAAGGTGACAGGGATACTGGAGTAATAGAGGTAGATATGTATAGGAGTAAGGTGACAGGGATACTGGAGTGATGGAGGTAGATATGTATAGTAGTAAGGTGACAGGGATACTGGAGTGATGGAGGTAGATATGTATAGGGGTAAGGTGACAGGGATACTGGAGTGATGGAGGTAGATATGTATAGGGGTAAGGTGACAGGGATACTGGAGTTATAGAGGTAGATATGTATAGGGGTAAGGTGACAGGGATACTGGAGTGATGGAGGTAGATATGTATAGGGGTAAGGTGACAGGGATACTGGAGTGATGGAGGCAGATATGTATAGGGGTAAGGTGACAGGGATACTGGAGTGATGGAGGCAGATATGTATAGGGGTAAGGTGAATAGGTATCAGGATATATGATAAACAGAGTAGCAGCAGCGTATATGTTGATTGTATGTGACTGGGTGTGTGCAGAGTCAGTATAAATGTATGTGCATATTATGCGTGTGTGCAAATTATCAAGTGAGTGTTTGTATGTGTGCTGGAGTGACAGTGAATGTGTAGGGCCCTGTAAGTGTGCATAGAAACAGTGCAAAAATAAAATACAAGGTTTAACTTAGATAGTCCATGTAGTCATATTCCAATCACTGTGAGCAAAGCAGTACTGTAGCATAATATTTGATTCTGGTGACCATTTCTCAACAGAGTGAATCACGGGTACTTCCTGTTGAGCTTCTGCTTGTAAACAGGAAGCAGGAGCACAGAGTCATGATCGGATTTGCCAAATGGCGGACGAGGGAGAGCCTTGTATAATTGCTTGTGGGTAGAATAACAGTGGTCTAGGACTTTATCTCCCCTAGTGGCGAGGGAGACGTGTCGCCCAGAAAAGCAAGCTCTGGATGTAAGTTTTCCTGCTTGTTTATAGCCTCATACAGTTCGTTAAGTGCCAGCTTGTTATTTTTCTTGTTCTGAGGTGGAATTTACATAACAGTCACAATAACAGCTCAAAAGAAGAAGGGTCGCCATTTGACCATCAGGTATTCCAAGAGGGGTGAACAATGGGTCGACATCTCCACTGCGTTCGAGTCAGCACACCAGTTGTTGTGGATGAACCCCTACCACTCTCGATTTCCCTGACTCCACTGTCCTTTCTGCACAGTGAATGAAGAATTCATCGAGTTGAATAACCACGGGTGGTATCTTGTCCAAGAGCCAAGTTTCAGAAAAGCAGAGCATATTGCAGTTTCAGTGAGTCCCGTTGGTAGCAAACCCACGATTGGAGGTCATCCATCTTATTATCAAGTGACTGGAGGGAAGAGGTCGCCGGTTTTCCCTTTGCCTTAATCTTGCCAGAACCCCCCTCTCTTGCCTCTCTAACGCCGGTATTGTGTCGGAATTACAGAAAGAGATCAGGGCAGATGAGTCGAAGTCGAAGTTGAAGCGGGAATTGAGATAAGTAACTGCCGATCTGATATTCCAAAGGTACTTGTCGGTTGTGAGAAATTATAGCGGATACATTTTTGTGAAAATAAATAAAAAATAAATGACAAAAGAATCACAAAATAGCAAAGTTATGTCAGAGCATGGCTCCACCTTCTGGTATGTGTGTGTGTCTTCCTGTGTGTGTCTGTGTGGCCTTTTAAACCAGTGGGAGAAGAGGTGGAAGAGGGAGAGCAGGGACACAGCTAGATCACATCATGTTGGAAAATTTTGGCAGCACCACACACACACACGTGTGTATGTGCACACACACACACAGACAGACAAACACTGCTACAGAACACTGCTATAGAACACTGTTACAGAACACTGCTATAGAACACTGCTATAGAACACTGCTACAGAACACTGCTATAGAACACTGCTATAGAACACTGTTACAGAACACTGCTATAGAACACTGCTATAGAACACTGCTACAGAACACTGCTATAGAACACTGCTATAGAACACTGTTACAGAACACTGCTACAGAACACTGCTATAGAACACTGTTACAGAACACTGCTATAGAACACTGCTATAGAACACTGCTACAGAACACTGCTATAGAACACTGTTACAGAACACTGCTATAGAACACTGCTATAGAACACTGTTACAGAAAACTGTTACAGAACACTGCTTCGGAACACTGCTACAGAACACTGCTATAGAACAATGTTACAGAACACTGTTACAGAACACTGCTATAGAACACTGTTACAGAACACTGCTATAGAACACTGTTACAGAACACTGCTACAGAACACTGCTACAGAACACTGTTACAGAAAACTGTTACAGAACACTGCTACAGAACACTGCTATAGAACACTGCTACAGAACACTGTTACAGAACACTGCTACAGAACACTGCTACAGAACACTGTTACAGAACACTGCAATAGAACACTGTTACAGAACACTGCTACAGAACACTGTTACAGAACACTGCTATAGAACACAGTTATAGAACACTGCTACAGAACACTGCTATAGAACACTGCTACAGAACACTGCTACAGAACACTGTTACAGAACACTGCTACAGAACACTGCTATAGAACACTGCTACAGAACACTGCAACAGAACACTGCTACAGAACACTGTTACAGAACACTGCTACAGAACACTGTTACAGAACACTGCTACAGAACACTGCTACAGAACACTGCTACAGAACACTGTTACAGAACACTGCTACAGAACACTGCTATAGAACACTGCTGCAGAACACTGCTACAGAACACTGCTACAGAACACTGCTATAGAACACTGTTACAGAAAACTGTTACAGTACACTGCTATAGAACACTGCTGCAGAACACTGCTACAGAACACTGCTACAGAACACTGCTACAGAACACTGCTATAGAACACTGTTATAGAAAACTGTTACAGAACACTGCTATAGAACACTGTTACAGAACACTGTTACAAAACACTGTTACAGAACACTGCTATAGAACACTGCTACAGAACACTGCTGCAGAACACTGCTGCAGAACACTGCTACAGAACACTGCTACAGAACACTGCTACAGAACACTGCTATAGAACACTGTTACAGAAAACTGTTACAGAACACTGCTATAGAACACTGTTACAGAACACTGTTACAAAACACTGTTACAGAACACTGCTATAGAACACTGTTACAGAACACTGTTACAGAACAATGCTATAGAACACTGTTACAGAAAACTGTTACAGAACACTGCTACAGAACACTGCTACAGAACACTGCTAAACACTGTTACAGAACACTGCTATAGAACACTGTTACAGAACACTGTTACAGAACACTGCTATAGAACACTGTTACAGAACACTGCTATAGAACACTGCTACAGAACACTGCTACAGAACACTGCTACAGAACACTGCTACAGAACACTGTTACAGAACACTGCAAGAACACTGAACACTGTTACAGAACACTGCTACAGAACACTGTTACAGAACACTGCTATAGAACACTGCTATAGAACACTGCTACAGAACACTGCTATAGAACACTGCTACAGAACACTGCTACAGAACACTGTTACAGAACACTGCTACAGAACACTGCTATAGAACACTGTTACAGAAAACTGTTACAGAACTCTGCTATAGAACACTGTTACAGAACACTGTTACAGAACACTGTTACAGAACACTGCTATAGAACACTGTTACAGAACACTGTTACAGAACAATGCTATAGAACACTGTTACAGAAAACTGTTACGGAACACTGCTTCAGAACACTGCTACAGAACACTGCTACAGAACACTGCTATAGAACACTGTTACAGAACACTGTTACAGAACACTGCTTTAGAACACTGTTACAAAACACTGCTATAGAACACTGTTACAGAACACTGCTATAGAACACTGCTATAGAACACTGCTATAGAACACTGCTACAGAACACTGCTATAGAACACTGCTATAGAACACTGTTACAGAACACTGCTACAGAACACTGCTATAGAACACTGTTACAGAACACTGCTATAGAACACTGCTATAGAACACTGCTACAGAACACTGCTATAGAACACTGTTACAGAACACTGCTATAGAACACTGCTATAGAACACTGTTACAGAAAACTGTTACAGAACACTGCTTCGGAACACTGCTACAGAACACTGCTATAGAACAATGTTACAGAACACTGTTACAGAACACTGCTATAGAACACTGTTACAGAACACTGCTATAGAACACTGTTACAGAACACTGCTACAGAACACTGCTATAGAACACTGTTACAGAAAACTGTTACAGAACACTGCTACAGAACACTGCTATAGAACACTGCTACAGAACACTGTTACAGAACACTGCTACAGAACACTGCTACAGAACACTGTTACAGAACACTGAAATAGAACACTGTTACAGAACACTGCTACAGAACACTGTTACAGAACACTGCTATAGAACACTGCTATAGAACACTGCTACAGAACACTGCTATAGAACACTGCTACAGAACACTGCTACAGAACACTGTTACAGAACACTGCTACAGAACACTGCTATAGAACACTGCTACAGAACACTGCAACAGAACACTGCTACAGAACACTGTTACAGAACACTGCTACAGAACTGTACAGAACACTGCTACAGAACACTGCTACAGAACACTGCTACAGAACACTGTTACAGAACACTGCTACAGAACACTGCTATAGAACACTGCTGCAGAACACTGCTACAGAACACTGCTACAGAACACTGCTATAGAACACTGTTACAGAAAACTGTTACAGTACACTGCTATAGAACACTGCTGCAGAACACTGCTACAGAACACTGCTACAGAACACTGCTACAGAACACTGCTATAGAACACTGTTATAGAAAAGAAGAACACTGCTATAGAACACTGTTACAGAACACTGTTACAAAACACTGTTACAGAACACTGCTATAGAACACTGCTACAGAACACTGCTGCAGAACACTGCTACAGAACACTGCTACAGAACACTGCTACAGAACACTGCTATAGAACACTGTTACAGAAAACTGTTACAGAACACTGCTATAGAACACTGTTACAGAACACTGTTACAAAACACTGTTACAGAACACTGCTATAGAACACTGTTACAGAACACTGTTACAGAACAATGCTATAGAACACTGTTACAGAAAACTGTTACAGAACACTGCTACAGAACACTGCTACAGAACACTGCTATAGAACACTGCTATAGAACACTGTTACAGAACACTGCTATAGAACACTGTTACAGAACACTGCTACAGAACACTGCTATAGAACACTGCTACAGAACACTGCTATAGAACACTGCGACAGAACACTGTTACAGAACACTGCTACAGAACACTGCTACAGAACACTGTTACAGAACACTGCAATAGAACACTGTTACAGAACACTGCTACAGAACACTGTTACAGAACACTGCTATAGAACACTGCTATAGAACACTGCTACAGAACACTGCTATAGAACACTGCTACAGAACACTGCTACAGAACACTGTTACAGAACACTGCTACAGAACACTGCTATAGAACACTGTTACAGAAAACTGTTACAGAACTCTGCTATAGAACACTGTTACAGAACACTGTTACAGAACACTGTTACAGAACACTGCTATAGAACACTGTTACAGAACACTGTTACAGAACAATGCTATAGAACACTGTTACAGAAAACTGTTACGGAACACTGCTTCAGAACACTGCTACAGAACACTGCTACAGAACACTGCTATACACTGTTACAGAACACTGTTACAGAACACTGCTTTAGAACACTGTTACAAAACACTGAAGAACACTGTTACAGAACACTGCTATAGAACACTGCTACAGAACACTGCTATAGAACACTGCTACAGAACACTGCTATACAACACTGCTATAGAACACTGTTACAGAACACTGCTACAGAACACTGCTATAGAACACTGTTACAGAACACTGCTATAGAACACTGCTATAGAACACTGCTACAGAACACTGTTACAGAACACTGCTATAGAACACTGCTATAGAACACTGTTACAGAAAACTGTTAAGAACACTGCTTCGAACACTGCTACAGAACACTGCTATAGAACAATGTTACAGAACACTGTTACAGAACACTGCTATAGAACACTGTTACAGAACACTGCTATAGAACACTGTTACAGAACACTGCTACAGAACACTGCTATAGAACACTGTTACAGAACACTGTTACAGAACACTGCTACAGAACACTGCTATAGAACACTGCTACAGAACACTGTTACAGAACACTGCTTACAGAACACTGCTACAGAACACTGTTACAGAACACACTGCTACAGAACACTGTTACAGAACACTGCTATAGAACACTGCTATAGAACACTGCTACAGAACACTGCTATAGAACACTGCTACAGAACACTGCTACAGAACACTGTTACAGAACACTGCTACAGAACACTGCTATAGAACACTGCTACAGAACACTGCTACAGAACACTGCTACAGAACACTGTTTCAGAACACTGCTACAGAACACTGTTACAGACTGCTACAGAACACTGTTACAGAACACTGTTACAGAACACTGCTACAGAACACTGTTACAGAACACTGTTACAGAACACTGCTACAGAACACTGCTACAGAACACTGCTACAGAACACTGTTACAGAACACTGCTACAGAACACTGCTATAGAACACTGCTGCAGAACACTGCTACAGAACACTGCTACAGAACACTGCTATAGAACACTGTTACAGAAACTGTTACAGAACACTGCTATAGAACACTGCTGCAGAACACTGCTACAGAACACTGCTACAGAACACTGCTACAGAACACTGCTATAGAACACTGTTACAGAACACTGTTACAGAACACTGCTATAGAACACTGTTACAGAACACTGTTACAAACACTGTTACAGAACACTGCTATAGAACACTGCTACAGAACACTGCTACAGAACACTGCTGCAGAACACTGCTACAGAACACTGCTACAGAACACTGCTACAGAACACTGCTATAGAACACTGTTACAGAAAACTGTTACAGAACTGCTATAGAACACTGTTACAGAACACTGTTACAGAACACTGCTATAGAACACTGTTACAGAACACTGTTACAGAACAATGCTGCACTGTTACAGAAAACTGTTAGAACACTGCTTAGAACACTGCTACAGAACACTGCTACAGAACACTGCTATAGAACACTGTTACAGAACACTGTTACAGAACACTGAAACACTGTTACAGAACACTGCTATAGAACACTGCTATAGAACACTGCTACAGAACACTGCTATAGAACACTGCTATAGAACACTGTTACAGAACACTGCTACAGAACACTGCTATAGAACACTGTTAGAGAACACTGCTATAGAACACTGTTACAGAACAACTGCTACAGAACACTGCTACAGAACACACTGTTACAGAACACTGCTATAGAACACTGCTGAACACTGCAGAACACTGTTACAGAACACTGCTACAGAACACTGAAGAACACTGCTATAGAACACTGCGACAGAACACTGTTACAGAACACTGCTACAGAACACTGTTACAGAACACTGTTACAGAACACTGCTACAGAACACTGCTACAGAACACTGTTACAGAACACTGCTACAGAACACTGCTACAGAACACTGCTACAGAACACTGTTACAGAACACTGCTACAGAACACTGCTATAGGACACTGCTGCAGAACACTGCTACAGAACACTGCTACAGAACACTGCTATAGAACACTGTTACAGAAAACTGTTACAGAACACTGCTATAGAACACTGCTGCAGAACACTGCTACAGAACACTGCTCCAGAACACTGTTACAGAACACTGCTACAGAACACTGTTACAGAACACTGTTACAGAAAACTGTTACAGAACACTGTTACAGAACACTGCTACAGAACACTGCTACAGAACACTGCTGCAGAACATTGCTGCAGAACACTGCTACAGAACACTGCTATAGAACACTGCTACAGAACACTGCTACAGAACACTGCTATAGAACACTGTTACAGAACACTGTTACAGAACACTGCTATAGAACATTGTTACAGCACACTGTTACAGAACACTGTTACAGAACACTGATATAGAACACTGTTACAGAACACTGTTACAGAACAATGCTATAGAACACTGTTACAGAACACTGCTATAGAACACTGTTACAGAACACTGTTACAGAACAATGCTATAGAACACTGTTACAGAACACTGCTACAGAACACTGCTATAGAACACTGCTATAGAACACTGTTACAGAACACTGTTACAGAACACTGATATAGAACACTGTTACAGAACACTGCTACAGAACACTGCTACAGAACACTGCCATAGAACACTGCTACAGAACACTGCTACAGAACACTGCTATAGAACACTGTTACAGAACACTGTTACAGAACACTGCTACAGAACACTGTTACGGAACACTGTTATAGAAAACTGTTACAGAACACAGTTACATAACACTGCTACAGAACACTGTTACAGAGCACTGCTGCAGAACACTGCTACAGAACACTGTTACAGAACACTGCTACAGAACACTGTTACAGAACACTGCTACAGAACACTGTTACAGAACACTGCTACAGAACACTATTACAGAACACTGCTACAGAACACTGTTACAGAACACTGCTACAGAACACTGCTACAGAACACTGCTATAGAATACTGCTACAGAACACTGTTACAGAACACTGCTACAGAACACTATTACAGAACACTGCTGCAAAACACTGCTACAGAACACTATTACAGAACACTGCTACAGAACACTGCTACAGAACACTGCCATAGAACACTGCTACAGAATACTGCTACAGAACACTGCTATAGAACACTGTTACAGAACACTGTTACAGAACACTGCTACAGAACACTGTTACAGAACACTGTTATAGAAAACTGTTACAGAACACTGTTACAGAACACTGCTGCAGAACACTGCTACAGAACACTGTTACAGAACACTGCTACAGAACACTGCTACAGAACACTGCTATAGAACAATGTTACAGAACACTGCTACAGAACACTGTTACAGAACACTGCTACAGAACACTGCTACAGAACACTGCTATAGAACACTGTTACAGAACACTGTTACAGAATACTGCTATAGAACACTGTTACAGAACACAGCTGCAGAACACTGCTACAGAACACTGTTACAGAACACTGCTACAGAACACTGCTACAGAACACTGCCATAGAACACTGCTACAGAACACTGCTACAGAACACTGCTATAGAACACTGTTACAGAACACTGTTACAGAACACTGCTACAGAACACTGTTACGGAACACTGTTATAGAAAACTGTTACAGAACACAGTTACAGAACACTGCTACAGAACACTGTTACAGAACACTGTTACAGAACACTGTTACAGAACACTGCTATAGAACACTGTTACAGAACACTGTTACAGAACAATGCTACAGAACACTGCTATAGAACACTGTTACAGCAAACTGTCCCAGAACACTGCTACAGAACACTGCTATAGAACACTGCTACAGAACAATGTTATAGAACACTGCTACAGAACACTGTTACAGAACACTGCTAGAGAACACTGCTATAGAACACTGCTACAGAACACTGTTACAGAACCCTGCTACAGAACACTGCTACAGAACACTGCCATAGAACACTGCTACAGAATACTGCTACAGAACTCTGCTATAGAACACTGTTATAGAAAACTGTTACAGAACACAGTTACAGAACACTGCTACAGAACACTGTTACAGAACACTGCTGCAGAACACTGCTACAGAACACTGTTACAGAACACTGCTATAGAACACTGCTACAGAACACTGTTACAGAACCCTGCTACAGACACTGCCATAGAACACTGCTACAGAACACTGCTACAGAACACTGCCATAGAAAAACACTGAACACTGCTACAGAACACTGTTACAGAACACTGCTGCAGAACACTGCTACACTGTTACAGAACACTGTTACAGAACACTGCTACAGAACACTGCTACAGAACACTGCTATAGAACACTGTTACAGAACACTGTTACAGAACACTGTTACAGAACACTGCTATAGAACACTGTTACAGAACACTGTTACAGAACACTGCTATAGAACACTGTTACAGAACACTGCTATAGAACACTGTTACAGAACACTGTTACAGAACACTGTTACAGAACACTGTTACAGAACACTGTTACAGAACACTGCTATAGAACACTGTTACAGAACACTGTTACAGAACACTGCTATAGAACACTGTTACAGAACACTGTTACAGAACACTGCTATAGAACACTGTTTCAGAACACTGCTGCAGAACACTGCTACAGAACACTGTTACAGAACACTGCTACAGAACACTGCTATAGAACACTGCCATAGAACACTGCTACAGAACACTGCTACAGAACACTGCTATAGAACACTGTTACAGAACACTGCTACAGAACACTGTTACAGAACACTGCTATGGAACACTGTTACAGAACACTGTTACAGAACAATTCTATAGAACACTGTTACAGAACACTGCTATAGAACACTGTTACAGAACACTGTTACAGAACACTGTTACAGAACACTGCTATAGAACACTGTTACAGAACACTGCTGCAAAACACTGCTACAGAACACTGTTACAGAACACTGCTACAGAACACTGCTACAGAACACTGCCATTGAACACTGCTACAGAATACTGCTACAGAACTCTGCTATAGAATACTGTTACAGAACACTGCTACAGAACACTGTTACAGAACACTGTTATAGAAAACTGTTACAGAACACAGTTACAGAACACTGCTACAGAACACTGTTACAGAACACTGCTGCAGAACACTGCTACAGAACACTGTTACAGAACACTGCTACAGAACACTGCTACGGAACACTGTTATAGAAAACTGTTACAGAACACAGTTACAGAACACTGCTACAAAACACTGTTACAGAACACTGTTACAGAACACTGCTATAGAACACTGTTACAGAACACTGCTATAGAACACTGTTACAGAACACTGTTACAGAACACTGCTATAGAACACTGTTACAGAACACTGCTACAGAACACTGCTATAGAACACTGTTACAGCAAACTGTTCCAGAACACTGCTACAGAACACTGCTATTGAACACTGCTACAGAACAATGTTATAGAACACTGCTACAGAACACTGTTACAGAACACTGCTGCAGAACACTGCTACAGAACACTGCTACAGAACACTGTTACAGAACACTGCTACAGAACACTGTTACAGAACACAGTTACAGAACACTGCTACAGAACACTGTTACAGAGCACTGCTGCAGAACACTGCTACAGAACACTGTTACAGAACACTGCTACAGACCACTGTTACAGAACACTGCTACAGAACACTGTTACAGAACACTGCTACAGAACACTGTTACAGAACACTGCTACAGAACACTATTACAGAACACTGCTACAGAACACTGTTACAGAACACTGCTACAGAACACTGTTACAGAACACTGCTACAGAACACTGTTACAGAACACTGCTACAGAACACTGCTACAGAACACTGCTATAGAACACTGCTACAGAACACTGTTACAGAACACTGCTACAGAACACTGTTACAGAACACTGCTGCAAAACACTGCTACAGAACACTGCTATAGAACACTGCTACAGAACACTGTTACAGAACACTGCTACAGAACACTGTTACAGAACACTGCTGCAAAACACTGCTACAGAACACTGTTACAGAACACTGCTACAGAACACTGCTACAGAACACTGCCATAGAACACTGCTACAGAATACTGCTACAGAACACTGTTACAGAACACTGCTACAAAACACTGTTACAGAACACTGTTATAGAAAACTGTTACAGAACACTGTTACAGGACACTGCTACAGAACACTGTTACAGAACACTGCTACAGAACACTGCTACAGAACACTGTTACAGAACACTGCTACAGAACACTGTTACAGAACACTGCTACAGAACACTGTTACAGAACACTGTTACAGAACACTGCTACAGAACACTGTTACAGAACACTGCTACAGAACACTGTTACAGAACACTGCTACAGAACACTGCTACAGAACACTGTTACAGAACACTGCTACAGAACACTGCTACAGAACACTGTTACAGAACACTGCTACAGAACACTGCTACAGAAAACTGCTACAGAAAACTGTTACAGCTAAGAAAACCAGTACCTCTGAGTCGTGTGTGTGTGTGTGTGTGTGTGTGTGTGTGTGTGTGTGTGTGTGTGTGTGTGTGTGTGTGTGTGTGTGTGTGTGTGTGTGTGTGTGTGTGTGTGTGTGTGTGTGTGTGTGTGTGTGTGTGCGCGTGTGCGCGTGTGCGTGTGTGTGTGTGTGTGCAGGCGTGTATGTGTGTTTTCCAGCACTGTATGTCAATGCATTCATTCCCGCCATAGGTTCATTTGGGTACAGCTGTCCGCTTATCTCATTATCAGCTGATTTTCAAATGTTGTCAAACACACATGAGTCTCTTCCTCAAAAGTGTGCAGCGATTCTACATGAAAAGCTGAAATGCATATAACATTCTGGCATTTAAAGCATACTTGATTTTCAAAATTTCACATACTATAAAACGTTATATTTTCACATACCTAAAATACCTACTATTTAGAGTGCAAGTATTAGGTTTTTCTCCAGTGTGTGTGTGTCTACAGGGCAGGGTGAGAGCGCACAGGCCACTGGCGCCAGATGTGACGACCGCAGGAGACTGGAGCTAAATATAAACCTCTGTTCTCTGCACCATGAAATAGGAGAGGAGGAGAGAGAGAGAGAGAGCAGAGGGTGAGAGAGAGAGAGAGAGAGAGAGAGAGAGAGAGAGAGAGAGAGAGAGAGAGAGAGAGAGAGAGAGAGAGAGAGAGAGAGAGAGAGAGAGAGAGAGAGAGAGAGAGAGAGAGCAGAGGGAGAGAGAGAGCAGAGGGAGAGAGAGAGCAGAGGGAGAGAGAGGGAGGAGGGGGAGGGGGAGGGGATGGGAGAAAGGTAGGAGAGCGGAGGTGGAGGAGTGTCAGCGGATAGGAGAGGCATGAGAAGAGGGGATCAGAAAGAAGAGGAAATGGGGAAAGGTAGGAGAGGGGAGGTGGCGGAGAGGTATAAGAGGAGGGGATCAGCGAGGCGAGGAAAGGGGTAGCTCAGAGGGAGAGAAGACAGAGAGACAGAGAAAGGTGGAGGGAAAGAGGGAGGAGGAGAGAGGAAGAAGGGGAGGAGGTCATTGAGAATAATGTGCCAGACCTCCCGTGGGATGGTGAGCTCACCTCTTAATGGCACGACTGGCTTCTTCTCAATGAAATCATTGATCTGGCAGGAGTCCCTGGAGCGTAATGTTGAAGGATCCGATAGGAAGAGAGGAAGAAGAGGGGGATGACAAGGTGGGTAGAGAGGTGTGAATGGGGAGAGGGGGAAGGAGATCTGGAGGAGAGGTGTGAGGGAAAGAGAGAGGGAGAAATAAAGAGAGAGCGAGAGGCAGGGCCATGACCCATGTCAGCCAACCATAATAACTGTGACCTCCAATGACCTCAACTGTGACCAATGAACATGCAGCTGTGAACCTAAACCATCCAATCATATGATCCCATACATCCACTTCAGGCCACACACATCCCAGTCATTATTCAGCTCGAACCATTTGGTAGTCAATAATGTAGTGAGGTTGCTAGAAAACATTTTGAAAAAGCCATGCAATTCAATACAAAATCTGTGCCAAATGGCAATATGCTCCATGCATTACAGTGGACTTTATAGTGGCTTAATTCCCACATTAAAAAGGCATTATACTAAGTGTATGAGCAGTTGAGTGCTTGTAAAATGTGCTGGGATTATCATTTGGCCATTGATTCCGATTGGCTCAGTTGGTAAGAGCACTGTCCTTGGAATACTGGAGTTGTTGGTTTGAATCCTGCACAGGCCACATATAGAATACTGAACACACACACACACACACACACACACACACACACACACACACACACACACACACACACACACACACACACACACACACACACACACACACACACACACACACACACACACACACACACACACACACACACACACACACACACACACACACACACACTGTAACTGCCTTTGAATATAAGCGTGTGCTACTCCGGGTCTATAGCCAATAGGATATGGGGATTTCCACCCAGTGTTGGAAAGTAAAGAGAAACACAAAGCTTCCATTCTGAGAATGGTGGCGAGGCCTCAGACATGTCATGTTACAGGCCTGCAATAAATGAACGTCTACACACACACAGACTGTCACTCAGCAGGATGGAATGACGTGAATTATCTCACCTCCTCAATAGGTCTATCTAACCAATACACATACAAACACACACAGGCCACTTTATATAGCGCTTTGGAATGCCTCTGTGAACAGCTGCATTGTGAGAGTGTCTCCCAAGATTAACTCAGCGACACACACACACACACACACACACACACACACACACACACACACACACACACACACACACACACACACACACACACACACACACACACACACACACACACACACACACACACACACACACACACACACACACACACACACACACACACACACACACTCAGGCCGCCGCCCTGTTGTATAAGAGCACAGATGAATGACACATAATTGGATTAAATTTTGCATTGTAGACTGTGCAGTCACACCCACACCCAATCTCATCAAAGACTAAAGGCACTCGCACAGCGGCTTCTGTGTGTGTGTGTGTGTGTGTGTTGTGTGAGCAGTCTCTTTCATCTCCTAATGTCTCCCTATTATGATGTGTTTATGTTTCTTCATCAGGCTGGCAGACTGACAGGCAGTCTGAGACTCATTATCCCAGGCCTGTTAACTGTTAGCATTACAGCCATTACCCTAGGCCTGTTAGTTGTTAGCATGTTAGCATTACAGCCATCTCCAGGCCTGTTAACTGTTAGCATGTTAGCATTACAGCCATCCCTCCAGGCCTGTTCAGAGCTCGTAGCAGAAGCTGCACAATAGCAGGAGGATTAACAGATTAGTACACTTTTCTACCTTCTCCTCCCTCCTTAATCCTCCACCCCTCCCTTTCCCTCTCTGCTGACGACTTTGTCAGCCACTTTGAAAAGAAGGTTGATGACATCCGCTCCTCATTCACTCAGCCAATTGAGTCCACTGGTACCACTCACACAGAACTACCCTACGCCTTGACCTCTTCCTCCCCTCTCTCTCCAGATGACTAGTGAGGTCCGGACACCCGAACACTGGCTGCCCCTCTGACTTCAAAATGTTCAAAGTTGCTCCCCTCAAGAAATCAACACTCAACCCCTCTGAAGTCAAAGACTACAGACCAGAATCCCTTCTTTTCTTTCCAAAACACTTGAGCGAGTTGTCTCTGGCCAACTCTCTCAGAACAATCTTCTTGACCCTAACCAGTCAGACTTTAAGGTGGATCAGTCAACTGAGACTCTCCTCTGTTCTCATCCTCCTAAATCTATCCAGGGCCTTCAACACCGTGAACTCGAGGTCGACTGATTAATCGGAATGGCCGATTAATTAGGGACAATTTCAAGTTTTCATAACAATCAGTAATTGACATTTTTCTGACACATTGGTGCGGCTGGCTTCCGGGTTGGATGCGCGCTGTGTTAAGAAGCAGTGTGGCTTGGTTGGGTTGTGTATCGGAGGATGCATGACTTTCAACCTTCGTCTCTCCCGAGCTCGTACGGGAGTTGTAGCGATGAGACAAGATAGTAGCTACTAAACAATTGGATACCATGAAATTGGGGAGAAAAAACGGGTAACATTTTTAATAAAAAATAAAAAGGTAAAGGAATATTTATCATGTGATTTCTGTTCACTTAATTATGTTTATTTTCTGTGCGCCGTCGCAGATTATTGCATGGTTTATACAAAGTTTTTTTGAAATCTGACACAGCGGTTGTATTAAGGAGAGGTATGTCTATATATCTGTATCTGTTTTCTAAATGATAGTTTCTGGATTTTACCATATTAATGACCTAACGCTCATATTTCTGTGTGTTATTATGGTATAATTAAGTCTATGATTTGATATTTGATAGAGCAGTGATGATAAGCAGTGATAAGCTGAGCGGTGATAAGCAGCAGCAGGCTCGTAAGCATTCATTCAAACAGCACTTTTGTGCGTTTGCCAGCAGCTCTTCGTTGTGCTTCAAGCATTGAGCTGTTTATGACTTCAAGCCTATCAACTCCCGAGATTAGGCTGGTGTAACCGATGTGAAATGGCTAGCTAGTTAGCGGGGTGTGCGCTAGTTAGCAGGGTGTGCGCTAGTTAGCGGGGTGTGCACTCGCTCTGAGACCTTGAAGTAGTTGTTCCACTTGCTCTGCAAGGGCCGCGGCATTTGTGGAGCAATGGATAACGATGCTTCGAGGGTGGCTGTTTTCGATGTAACCCTGGTTCGAGCCCAGGTAGGAGTGAGGAGAGGGATGGAAGCTATACTGTTACACTGGCAATACTAAAGTGCCTATAAGAACATCCAATAGTCAAAGGTATATGAAATACAAATGTTATAGAGAGAAATAGTCCTATAATTCCTATAATAACTACAACTTAAAACTTCTTACCTTGGAATATTGAAGACTCATGTTAAAAGGAACCACCAGCTTTCATATGTTCTCATGTTCTGAGCAAGGAACTTAAACGTTAGCTTTTTTACATGGCACATATTTTACATGGCACACATTACTTTCTTCTCCAACACTTTGTTTTTGCATTATTTAAACCAAATTGAACATGTTTCATTATTTATTTAAGGCTAAATTGATTTTATTGATGTATTATTTTAAGTTAAAATAAAAGTGTTAATTCAGTATTGTTGTAATTGTCATTATTACAAATAAAAAACAAAAAATTGGCCGATTAATCGGTATCGGCTTTTTTGGGTCCTCCAATAATCGGTATCGCCGTTGAAAAATCATAATAAGTCGACCTCTACCGTGAATCATCAGATCCTCCTCTCCACTCTCTCAGGCCTGGCCATCTCAGACTCTGCACAATCTTACCTGACAGGCCACTCCTACCAGATGATGTGAAGAGGATCTGGGGTCTGTACTCTCACTACTGGTGTCCCTCAGGGACTCTCAACTACTTTTCTCCTTCCCCCATCTGACACCTAAGTGGTGACATGTATCTCTGCGTGCCTGACAGATGTTAGATGTTAGCCCATTACCTAAAGCTCAACCTCAACAAGTCTGAGCTTCTTGTCCTCCCGGGGAAGGCCTGCCCGCTCCAAGACCTCTCCATCAAGGTTGACAATTCCCCGGTGTCCCCCTCACAGAGTGCAAAAACCTTGGCGTTACTCTGGACAACACCCTGTCGTTCTCTGCAAACATCAAAGCAGTGACTCCCTCCTGCAGGTTGATGCTCTTCAACATCTGTAGAGTATGAACCAACCTCACACACGAACAGGCGCAGGTCCTAATCCAGGAACTTGTCTCCATTCTGTCTCCATTCTGCTGTGCCATCAAACCCTTGCAACTTATCCAGAACGCTACAGCCCGCCTGGTGTTCAGTCTTCCTAAGTTCTCCAATGTGACCCCGCTCCTTCACACAATCCTCTGGCTCCCAGTCAAAGCTTGCATCCACTACAAGACATGGTACTTGCCTACGAGGAACTGAGGAACTGCCCCTCCCTACCTCCAGGCTCTGCTCAAACCCTACAACCCCAACCCGAGTACTCCGATCTGCCACCTCTGGTCTCTTGGCCCTCTGACCCCTATGGGGGCAGTCAAGCTCTTCTCTGTCCTGGCACACCAATGGTAGAACCAGCTTCCCCCTGAAGCTAGGACAGCAGAGTCTCTTCCCATCTTCAGAAAACATCTGAAATCCTAACTCTTCAAAGAGTACCTAAAATACCCCCCCCCCCTGCGAGTTGAAGGCCAGCATCCCAGAGTTGCCTCTTCTCTGATGAAGTTGAGACTGGTGTTTTGCGGGTACTATTTAATGAACCTCTCAGTTGTGCACTGGGGCCTCCAACTCCTCTTTCTATTCTGGTTAGAACCAGTTTGCGCTGTTCTGTGAAGGGAGTAGTACACAGCGTTGTACAACATCTTCAGTCTGTTGGCAATTTCTCGTATGGAATAGCCTTCATTTCTCAGAACAATAATAGACTGACGAGTTTCAGAAGAAAGTTCTTTGTTTCTAGCCATTTTGAGCCTGTAATCGAACCCATGAATGCTGATGTTCCAGATACTCAACTAGTCAAAAGAAGGCCAGTTTTATTGCTTTTTTAATCAGAACAACAGTTTTCAGCTGTGCTAACATAATTGAAAAATAGTTTTCTAATGATCAATTAGCCTTTTAAAATGATAAACTTGGATTAGCTAATAGAACGTGCCATTGGAACACAGGAGTGATGGTTTCTGATTATGGGCCTCTGTACGCCTATGTAGATATCCATAAAAAATCTGCCGTTTCGAGCTACAATAGTAATTTACAACCTTAAAAAGGTTTATACTCTCTCTCTCTCTCTCTCTCTCTCTCTCTCTCTCTCTCTCTCTCTCTCTCTCTCTCTCTCTCTCTCTCTCTCTCTCTCTCTCTCTCTCTCCTTCCACTTTGGTAATCCTTCTTTAGTAACCCCTTTAGTAATCCTGAGAAAAAAACAGGCAGATGGCACTTGAGAGAGATTACAAACAGTCACTGCACATCTGAAGACCACACACACACTCTCACACCTGCATCTCCCCTTACCTCTCTACCTCTCTCTCTATCTCCAATCTCTGCCTTTGTCCTCATCTCTCCACATCTGCAGATCTTGCTCACTCGGAAGCTGCACCGCTGTCACTCGCTCTCTCCACCCTCTCCTATTCTCTCTCTCTTCACATACTCTCATCTGCAGAGGGCACATTCTCATCATCTGCAGAGGGCACATTCTCATCATCTGCAGAGGGCACATTCTCATCATCTGCAGAGGGCACATTCTCATCATCTGCAGAGGGCACATCATCTGCAGAGGGCACTATCATCTGCAGAGGGCACATTCTCATCATCTGCAGAGGGCACATTGTCATCATCTGCAGAGGGCACATTGCAGAGGGCACATCATCATCTGCAGAGGGCACATTGTCATCATCTGCAGAGGGCACATTGTCATCATCTGCAGAGGGCACATTGTCATCATCTGCAGAGGGCACATTGTCATCATCTGCAGAGGGCACATTGTCATCATCTGCAGAGGGCACATTCCTATCATCTGCAGAGGGCACATTCTCATCATCTGCAGAGGGCACATTCCTATCATCTGCAGAGGGCACATTCTCATCATCTGCAGAGAGCACATTGTCATCATCTGCAGAGGGCACATTCTCATCATCTGCAGAGGGCACATTCTCATCATCTGCAGAGGGCACATTCTCATCATCTGCAGAGGGCACATTCTCATCATCTGCAGAGGGCACATTCTCATCATCTGCAGAGGGCACATTCTCATCATCTGCAGAGGGCACATTGTCATCATCTGCAGAGGGCACATTCTCATCATCTGCAGAGGGCACATTGTCATCATCTGCAGAGGGCACATTGTCATCATCTGCAGAGGGCACATTGTCATCATCTGCAGAGGGCACATTCTCATCATCTGCAGAGGGCACATTGTCATCATCTGCAGAGGGCACATTCTCATCATCTGCAGAGGGCACATTGTCATCATCTGCAGAGGGCACATTGTCATCATCTGCAGAGGGCACATTGGCATCATCTGCAGAGGGCACATTGTCATCATCTGCAGAGGGCACATTGTCATCATCTGCAGAGGGCACATTGTCATCATCTGCAGAGGGCACATTCTCATCATCTGCAGAGGGCACATTGTCATCATCTGCAGAGGGCACATTCTCATCATCTGCAGAGGGCACATTCTCATCATCTGCAGAGGGCACATTCTCATCATCTGCAGAGGGCACATTCTCATCATCTGCAGAGGGCACATTCTCATCATCTGCATCGTTTCCTTTGGTAACACTTCATTTGGATAGTTCATCTGTAGATGCTCTACAGACAAACATTTCAACTGACTGTTTACTAACCCTAATCCTAACCCTTATTCTCAACCTAACGCTAACCCTAACCCTAACCTTAGACAAGCTGTTGCTTATTAACAGATAGTGTGTTGATAGTATGACCATCTGTAGACCATCTATCCAGACTATCCACATAAAGTGGGACCCTACCTTGGTCTCTCCCCATCTCATTTCTATCTCTCTACCTCTGCTAACACTAGATGACGCCCTCTACATCCTCCTTTTCTTCTCTCTCTACTTTACTTTAGTTTATTTAGTCAATATTTTCTTAACTCCATTTCTTCAACTGCATTGTTGATTATGGGCTTGTAAAGTAAAGCATTTCAAGGTAAGGTTGTTGTATTTGGCGCATATGACACATAACATTTGATTTGATTTTATAGTCATGCCTGCATTGCTCATACAAACATCTCTCTGGCTTCCTCTCTCTCTCTCTCTTTCCCTCTCTCTCTCCTATGATAGCTATGCAAACGTAAGAACAATGGGATCAGAGCTATGCTCTAGTGTTGTTGTCAGCTAACCACTGTAACAAACAAACTGGCTCCACCCAATGGGGACTGGACTGGCCCTGGTAGGACTGTGTGTGTGTGTGTGTGTGTGTGTGTGTGTGTGTGTGTGTGTGTGTGTGTGTGTGTGTGTGTGTGTGTGTGTGTGTGTGTGTGTGTGCGTGCGTGCGTGCGTGCGTGCGTGCGTGCGTGTGTGTGTGTGCGTGTGTGCGTGCGTGTCCATAGCAGCACGTGTGTGTTTTAATCCTCCATTTAACATGCCTGTGTGTACATTACAGTTTAGGCAGTAAATCCACTCTCCCCCAGACAGCGAGACCAAACTGCTGCAATTATTCCTTTATTCACTCGGTCTATCCCATTTAAAGGCTCATTTTCTTTTCATCTCTCTATCCTAGCCGTCCCTCTTCCTTTATCTCCCTTGGAGCGCTGTGTTGCTATGTGTGTCTACATGTTTAGAATTGTGTGTGTGTGTGTGTATCTGTCTACATGTTTATAATTGTGTGTGTGAGTGAGTGAGTGTGTGAGCTGTTGGACCCACATCAAGCCATCCCTTGGGTATGAAGTCATTGGCACCGTTAATGACATCATAAATCAGGCCCTGTTCCCCGAAGACTGGGGGGGGGTTCCTGGGTATTCTGAGACAAATTAACCAGAATAACTGTTAAATGAATCTGAGGATAGGGATATAGGATGGGGAAATAAATGAACTTTGCTAACTGAAGGTCTAATTCTGATGCTGAAGACTGAAGAAGAGAAACAGGTGAAAAACGGCAATTAACACCCGTGTGACCAGCCGCCAGAACCAATGTCACACGATGGATGACCAGCCGCCAGAACCAATGTCACACGATGGATGACCAGCCGCCAGAACCAATGTCACACGATGGATGACCAGCCGCCAGAACCAATGTCACATGGATGGATGACCACCAGCCGCCAGAACCAATGTCACACGATGGATGACCAGCCGCCAGAACCAATGTCACACGATGGATGACCAGCCGCCAGAACCAATGTCACACGATGGATGACCAGCCGCCAGAACCAATGTCACACGATGGATGACCAGCCGCCAGAACCAATGTCACACGATGGATGACCAGCCGCCAGAACCAATGTCACACGATGGATGACCAGCCGCCAGAACCAATGTCACACGATGGATGACCAGCCGCCAGAACCAATGTCACACGATGGATGACCAGACGTCAGATGGCACAGATTGACCTCTGAGACCGTCACTTCCATGCTACCCTGCCAATGCTGAGACCACTGTTAACAGAGATCACTGTTAACGCACATGACCCCGAAACACACACACGAATGCATGCATGCATACAGACACATACACACACATTATTCTGCTATGACTGTTAACACCACTGACCCTGATTTCACAAAACAAAAGTCTTTCCCATTGGTTGAATCATCCACCAGCATATTCACTTCCACTGTTGTCGTGGAAACAGCAGAGAACGGGAGAAGAGAGAGAGAGAGAGAGAGAGAGAGAGAGAGAGAGAGAGAGAGAGAGAGAGAGAGAGAGAGAGAGAGAGAGAGAGAGAGAGAGAGACAGAGAAAGGGAGAAAGAGAGAGAGAGAGAGAGAGACACAGAGAAAGGGAGAGAGACAGAGAGAGAGAGAGAGACACAGAGAAAGGGAGAGAGACAGAGAGAGAGAGAGAGAGAGAGAGAGAGAGAGAGAGAGAGAGAGAGAGAGAGAGAGAGAGAGAGAGAGAGAGAGAGAGAGAGAGAGAGAGAGAGAGAGCAGATGCAGAAAGACTGAGAAGAGAATCGCTGATGGGTCTTTTTTTAAGAGGGATATAGGTGGTAGCCTCAGCTGAAATGGAAAATTCCAGGCTTACTTTGTGTGTGTGTGTGTGAATATGTGTGTGTGAATATGTGTGAATCTTACTATGCTTTTGGAGATTTGTAGGGGTAGGAAACATCTTTACACACACACATGCACACTCACACACATACACACACTGTCTCTCTCCCAATCCTGAGTGAGGGAGATTATTGTGTGTGTGTGTGAGCATCTGTGTGCTTACTGCCACTGTCTCTCTGCAGCGCTGCAGTCCTAGATAGATACTGAGAAGGTATTAAGTCTCAGATTAATACCCGCGTCAGGCCTCCTTTCTAACTCTGAGGGTGCTTACCAGCCAAAAGGAAAAAGCTATTAAGCATGGAAAATAAGACTGGCTGATTTGAGAAACAGGTATTCATATTTGAATTTAAGCTTAAGCCTCAATTTCAAAGGGCTTGGAGAGTGAAAGAGAGAGGGGTGGGGGACTCTTAGGAGAGGTTTGCAATGCAAAACTCATAGATGTTCACAATGACTATTTTCCTATTCCTTCCTTCCATCGACAGAGTGACCAATATGCCATATAATAAATAAATGCATTATTAACCATATAATGAGTGAGTGAAAGACTGATGAACACGATGACAGATGATGCTCACTAGTGATACCTGCTGTCCAAACAGAAGCATGGCACACTGCACCATGCCTACTTGTTCAATGCAGGCCACATTGTTATAGACACACAGGAACTGACTTTGGATCAGCTGTGAAACACCATCGGCTTGTAAACACTGATTCCAGGATGGTGGTTCCCACGCACACACACACGCACGCACGCACGCACGCACGCACGCACGCACGCACGCACGCACGCACACACACACACACACACACACACACACACACACACACACACACACACACACACACACACACACACACACACACAGAAAGTGCCTACCTGTGAGCAGGGAGACTCGATGGAAGGTGCCCTCCAGTTTGCCCAGCAAGATGTGGACAAAGCAGTCTTTGGACAGTTGCCCCGTCTCTTTGGAACTCTGGTCGTATACCACCACTTCCTGTTTCCTGCCCATCTCAACCTGTAGAAACACCAGTGAGCAAGAAGATGTCAATGGAGGTTAGGGTTTAGTATCATTCATTGCAAAAGGAACATGAAGTTGTCATATCCCATGAGTAAAAAAAGTTGCACTGATAAAAACTGCTGTTTGTATTAAAACACACATTTATCTTCATTTTGAAATCTTATGATATAGAGGGGGTTGGGTGGGTGGTGCATGGGGTTACCGAAACAACATTTGGGAACATAGCAAAGTATTACACCATCTAGACAGAGAAATAAAAAAAATCTAAAGGGATTTTCACATTGATATCCAGGAAGCGATGCTGTAACAGTAAATAACGGCTAAATAAGGAGGACATATTATCTGTTAAATACAAAACATTCCATCCACATGCATGTGTGTAAATGGACAGTTCAAGCACCTTCAATGCATCAGCATGCTGTAGAGGCTTTGTCACAATGTGTTTGTAAAAGAGGAAGAGATGCGAGCATGCGCCTGTGTTTGTCTATGCTGTGTGTGTGACACGCCAGTCAGGCTCCTTCTCCATGTTGTCAGGCAGGTTTTAGTCACATGACCAGCGCCTAGCCTATCGCATTGCAGCTCTAAACCACTACTGAAAGGGGGTTCTTTAACCCTTTTCTTCGTGTTGTTTTCTCGTGCTCCCTCCGACCTTCAGATAGCATACAGACTACACTATAGCTGCTCGGCAAAACAACACTTCCTCCAAGACCACTGTTCACTGCTGAGTGGCCCTTTTGTCTTTCTCTGTGAGCTTTACCATGCAGTGGGTCATGGTAGACACACAGGTCTATAGTGTGTATCAGAGAGTCTATTACTCTGCAATAGTGTGTGTTTGTGTGCGTGCCTCAGTGTGTGTGTGTGTGTGTGTGTGTGTGTGTGTGTGTGTGTGTGTGTGTGTGTGTGTGTGTGTGTGTGTGTGTGTGTGTGTGTGTGTGTGTGTGTGTGTGTGTGTGTGTGTGTGTGTGTGTGTGTGTGTGTGTGTGTGTGTGTGTGTGTGTGTGTGTGTGTGTCAGTGTGTGTGTGCGTGTGTCAGTGTGTGTGTGCGTGTGTCAATGTGTGTTTGTGCTTCATGTTACACAGCAGCCGTCATGTTACACAGCAGCCGTACAGAATGGATGGATGTCTTGAATGAGTACGACAGATACACAGGTGACTGATGCATGTTTTTCCTGACCCATCGGGATAGAGGAGTACAGAATGGATGGATGAGTACAGAATGGATGAATGAGTACAGAACGGAGGAGTACAGAATGGATGGATGAGTACAAAATGGATGATGAGTACAAAATGGGTGGAGGAGTACAGAATGAATGATGAGTAGAAAATGGATGGATGAGTCCAGAATGGATGGATGTGTACAGTATGTCGTGTCATGTTTCTAACACATCTACAACACCTGTAAAAGACTGTTGTTCCCTGTCTTAACTGTTGTGTGGTCAGCGACCATATGAGAGGGGAGACAGCATCTCAACCTGACCACCTAGTTAACTGAACCCATCTGAGAGGGGAGAGAGCATCTTAACCTGACCACCTAGTTAACTGAACCCATCTGAGAGGGGAGAGAGCATCTCAAACTGACCACCTAGTTAACTGAACCCATCTGAGAGGGAGAGAGCTGAGAGGGGAGAGAGCATCTCAACCTGACCACCTAGTTAACTGAACCCATCTGAGAGGGGAGAGAGCATCTCAACCTGACCACCTAGTTAACTGAACCCATCTGAGAGGGGAGAGAGCATCTCAAACTGACCACCTAGTTAACTGAACCCATCTGAGAGGGGAGAGAGCATCTCAACCTGACCACCTAGTTAACTGAACCCATCTGAGAGGGGAGACAGCATCTCAACCTGACCACCTAGTTAACTGAACCCATCTAAGAGGGGACAGAGAGCATCTCAACCTGACCACCTAGTTAACTGAACCCATCTGAGAGGGGAGAGAGCATCTCAACCTGACCACCTAGTTAACTGAACCCATCTGAGAGGGGAAACAGCATCTCAACCTGACCACCTAGTTAACTGAACCCATCTGAGAGGGGAGAGAGCATCTCAACCTGACCACCTAGTTAACTGAACCCATCTGAGAGGGGAGAGAGCATCTCAACCTGACCACCTAGTTAACTGAACCCATCTGAGAGGGGAGAGAGCATCTCAACCTGACCACCTAGTTAACTGAACCCATCTGAGAGGGGAGAGAGCATCTCAACCTGACCACCTAGTTAACTGAACCCATCTGAGAGGGGAGAGAGCATCTCGACCTGACCACCTAGTTAACTGAACCCATCTGAGAGGGGAGACAGCATCTCAACCTGACCACCTAGTCTGCGTTTAAACACAACCTCCAGTACAGCAGTCCTCTGAACCCATCTGAGTTAACTGAACCCATCTGAGTTCACTGAACCCATCTGAGTTCAATGACACCAATTCTGAGTCCACTGAACCCATCTGAGTCAACTGATACCATCTGAGTCCACTGAACCCATCTGAGTCAACTGGTACCATCTGAGTCAACTGATACCATCTGAGTCCACTGATACTCATCTGAGTCAACTGAACCCATCTGAGTCCACTGATACCATCTGAGTCCACTGATACCCATCTGAGTCCACTGATACCATCTGAGTCCACTGATACTCATCTGAGTCAACTGAACCCATCTGAGTCCACTGATACCATCTGAGTCCACTGATACCATCTGAGTCCACTGATACCATCTGAGTCCACTGATACCCATCTGAGTCCACTGATACCCATCTGAGTCCACTGATACCCATCTGAGTCCACTGATACCCATCTGAGTCCACTGATACCATCTGAGTCCACTGATACCCATCTGAGTCCACTGATACCCATCTGAGTCCACTGATACTCATCTGAGTCCACTGATACCCATCTGAGTCCACTGATACCATCTGAGTCCACTGATACCCATCTGAGTCCACTGATACCCATCTGAGTCCACTGATACCCATCTGAGTCCACTGATACCCATCTGAGTCCACTGATACCCATCTGAGTCCACTGATACCCATCTGACTGATACCATCTGAGTCCACTGATACCCATCTGAGTCCACTGATACCCATCTGAGTCCACTGATACCCATCTGAGTCCACTGATACCCATCTGAGTCCACTGATACCTGAGTCATCTCTGAGTCCACTGATACCCATCTGAGTCCACTGATACTCATCTGAGTCCACTGATACCCATCTGAGTCCACTGATACCATCTGAGTCCACTGATACCCATCTGAGTCCACTGATACCCATCTGAGTCCACTGATACCCATCTGAGTCCACTGATACCCATCTGAGTCCACTGATACCCATCTGAGTCCACTGATACCCATCTGAGTCCACTGATACCATCTGAGTCCACTGATACCCATCTGAGTCCACTGATACCCATCTGAGTCCACTGATACCCATCTGAGTCCACTGATACTCATCTGAGTCCACTGATACCCATCTGAGTCCACTGATACCATCTGAGTCCACTGATACCATCTGAGTCCACTGATACCCATCTGAGTCCACTGATACCCATCTGAATTCACTGATACCATCTGAGTCCACTGATACCATCTGAGTCCACTGATACCATCTGAGTCCACTGATACTCATCTGAGTCCACTGATACCAAGCTAGTCCACTGATACCCATTTGAGTCCACTGAACCCATCTGAGTCCACTGATACCCATTTGAGTCCACTGATACCAAGCTAGTCCACTGATACCCATTTGAGTCCACTGATACCCATTTGAGTCCACTGATACCATCTGAGTCCACTGAACCCATTTGAGTCCACTGATACCCATTTGAGTCCACTGATACCCATTTGAGTCCACTGATACTCATCTGAGTCCACTGATACCAAGCTAGTCCACTGATACCCATTTGAGTCCACTGATACCCATTTGAGTCCACTGATACCATCTGGGTTCACTTGCTTTGGCAATGTTAACATATGTTTCCCATGAAAATAAAGCCCTTGAATTTAATTAGAGAGAGAGAGAGAGAGAGAGAGAGAGAGAGAGAGAGAGAGAGAGAGAGAGAGAGAGAGAGAGAGATTACTGCATTGTTAGAGGTCAATAACCTCTGGAGTTGACATACTGCAGCATATGAAAAGACTCAGTCCCTCCCCCTTCACCAGCCAGCAGGCAGCAGCACTACACTACTATACTGCTATTTCTACCATTAACAATGCAGGTGTTGCATAGGTACAATGGCGAAAGGTAGAGAGGAGTGAGAGAGAGGCAGAGAGAGAGTGATAGAGAGATATTACCCTTTATGGTTGTGATGTCTGGGGTCCACTCACCAACCAAGAATTCACAAAATGGACAAACACCAAATTGAGACTGCATGCAGAATTCTGCAAAAATATCCTCTGTGTACAACGTAAAACTCCAAATAATGCAATCAGAGCAGAATTAGGCCGATACCTGCAAATGATCAAAATCCAGAAAAGAGCCGTTAAATTCTACTACCACCTAAAACGAAGCGATTCCCAAACCTTACATAACAAACCCATCACCGACAGAGAGATGAACCTGGAGAAGAGCCCCCTAAGCAAGCTGGTCCTGGGGCTCTGTTCACAAACACACCCTACAGAGAGATGAACCTGGAGGAGAAACCCCTAAGCAAGCTGGTCCTGGGGCTCTGTTCACAAACACACCCTACAGAGAGATGAACCTGGAGAAGAGCCCCCTAAGCAAGCTGGTCCTGGGGCTCTGTTCACAAACACACCCTACAGAGAGATGAACCTGGAGAAGAGCCCCCTAAGCAAGCTGGTCCTGGGGCTCTGTTCACAAACACAAACACACCCTACAGAGAGATTAACCTGGAGAAGAGCCCACTAAGCAAGCTGGTCCTGGGGCTCTGTTCATAAACACAACCTACAGAGAGATGAACCTGGAGAAGAGCCCCCTAAGCAAGCTGGTCCTGGGGCTCTGTTCACAAACACACCCTACAGAGAGATGAACCTGGAGAAGAGCCCCCTAAGCATGCTGGTCCTGGGACTCTGTTCACAAACACACCCTACATAGAGATGAACCTGGAGGAGAGCCCCCTAAGCAAGCTGGTCCTGGGGCTCTGTTCACAAACACAAACACACCCTACAGAGAGATGAACCTGGAGAAGAGCCCCTTAAGCAAGCTGGTCCTGGGGCTTCTGTTCACAAACACACCCTACAGAGAGATGAACCTGGAGAAGAGTCCCCTAAGCAAGCTGGTCCTGGGGCTCTGTTCACAAACACACCCTACAGAGAGATGAACCTGGAGAAGAGCCCCTAAGCAAGCTGGTCCTGGGGCTCTGTTCACAAACACACCCTACAGAGAGATGAACCTGGAGAAGAGCCCCCTAAGCAAGCTGGTCCTGGGGCTCTGTTCACAAACACACCCTACAGAGAGATGAACCTGGAGAAGAGCCCCCTAAGCAAGCTGGTCCTGGGGCTCTGTTCACAAACACACCCTACAGAGAGATGAACCTGGAGAAGAGCCCCCTAAGCAAGCTGGTCCTGGGGCTCTGTTCACAAACACACCCTACAGAGAGATGAACCTGGAGAAGAGCCCCCTAAGCAAGCTGGTCCTGGGGCTCTGTTCATAAACACAACCTACAGAGAGATGAACCTGGAGAAGAGCCCCCTAAGCAAGCTGGTCCTGGGGCTCTGTTCACAAACACACCCTACAGAGAGATGAACCTGGAGAAGAGCCCCCTAAGCAAGCTGGTCCTGGGGCTCTGTTCATAAACACACCCTACAGAGAGATGAACCTGGAGAAGAGCCCCCTAAGCATGCTGGTCCTGGGACTCTGTTCACAAACACACCCTACATAGAGATGAACCTGGAGGAGAGCCCCTAAATACAAGCTGGTCCTGGGGCTCTGTTCACAAACACAAAACACAAACACACCCTTTGAAACAGAGAGATGAACCTGGAGAAGAGCCCCTAAGCAAGCTGGTCCTGGGGCTCTGTTCACAAACACACCCTACAGAGAGATGAACCTGGAGAAGAGTCCCCTAAGCAAGCTGGTCCTGGGGCTCTGTTCACAAACACACCCTACAGAGAGATGAACCTGGAGAAGAGCCCCTAAGCAAGCTGGTCCTGGGGCTCTGTTCACAAGAGATGGAGAGCGAGAGACAGAGAGATTGAGAGACACACACCCTACAGAGAGATGAACCTGGAGAAGAGCCCCAAAGCAAGCTGGTCCTGGGGCTCTGTTCACAAACACACCCTACAGAGAGATGAACCTGGAGAAGAGCCCCTAAGCAAGCTGGTCCTGGGGCTCTGTTCACAAACACACCCTACAGAGAGATGAACCTGGAGAAGAGCCCCTAAGCAAGCTGGTCCTGGGGCTCTGTTCACAAACACACCCTACAGAGAGAGAGAACCTGGAGAAGAGCCCCTAAGCAAGCTGGTCCTGGGGCTCTGTTCACAAACACAACCTACAGAGAGATGAACCTGGAGAAGAGCCCCCTAAGCAAGCTGGTCCTGGGGCTCTGTTCACAAACACACCCTACAGAGAGATGAACCTGGAGAAGAGCCCCCTAAGCAAGCTGGTCCTGGGGCTCTGTTCACAAACACAAACACACCCTACAGAAAGATGAACCTGGAGAAGAGTCCCCTAAGCAAGCTGGTCCTGGGGCTCTGTTCACAAACACAAACACACCCTACAGAAAGATGAACCTGGAGAAGAGTCCCCTAAGCAAGCTGGTCCTGGGGCTCTGTTCATAAACACAACCTACAGAGAGATGAAGCTGGAGAAGAGCCCCCTAAGCAAGCTGGTCTTGGGGCTCTGTTCACAAACCCACCCTACAGAGAGATGAACCTGGAGAAGAGTCCCCTAAGCAAGCTGGTCCTGGGGCTCTGTTCACAAACACACCCTACAGACAGATGAACCTTGAGAAGAGTCCCCTAAGCAAGCTGGTCCTGGGGCTCTGTTCACAAACACACCCTACAGAGAGATGAACCTGGAGAATAGTCCCCTAAGCAAGCTGGTCCTGGGGCTCTGTTCACAAACACACCCTACAGAGAGATGAACCTGGAGAAGAGTCCCCTAAGCATGCTGGTCCTGGGGCTCTGTTCACAAACACACCCTACAGAGAGATGAACCTGGAGAAGAGTCCCCTAAGCAAGCTGGTCCTGGTGCTCTGTTCACAAACACATCCTACAGAGAAATAAACCTAGAGAAGAGCCCCCTAAGCAAGCTGGTCCTGGGGCTCTGTTCACAAACACACCCTACAGAGAGATGAACATGGAGAAGAGCCCCCTAAGCAAGCTGGTCCTGGGGCTCTGTTCACAAACACACCCTACAGAGAGATGAACCTGGATAAGAGCGTCTGCTAAATGACTTAAATGTAAATGTAAATGTAAGAGCCCCCTAAGCAAGCTGGTCCTGGGGCTCTGTTCACAAACACAAACAGACCCCACAGAGTCCCAGGACAGCAACACAATTAGACCCAACCAAATCATAAGAAAACAAAAAAGATAATTACTTGACACATTGGAAAGAATTTACAAAACAACTGAGCAAACTACTGCCCTTAAAAAAACTGCCCTAAACAGAAAGTACACAGTGGCAGAATAGCTGACCACTGTGACTGACCCAAAATGAAGGAACTCTTTGACTATGTACAGACTCTGAGCATAGCCTTGCTATTGAGAAAAACCCGCCGAAAGGACACGTGGTTCTCAAGAGATGAAAGGCTATGTGCCACACTGCCCACAAAATGAGGTGGAAACTGAGCTGCACTTCCTCACCTCCTGCTAAATGTTTGACCATATTAGAAACACACATTCCCTTCAGATTACACAGACCCACAAAGAATTCGAAAAACAAATCAACTTTTGATAAACTCCCATATCTACTGGGTGAAATACCACAGTGTGCCATCACAGCAGCAACCAGTGGAGAACAAACACCACTGTAAATACAACCCATTTTGCATTTGTATAGTTATAACACTGTGCATAGCCATAACATGACATTCCAAATGTCTCTATTCCTTTGAAACTTCTGTGAGTGTAATGTTTACTGTTCATTTTTTATTGTATATTTCACTTTTGTTTATTATCTATTTCACTTGCTTTGGCAATGTTAACATATGTTTCCTATTCCAATAAAGCCCTTTGAATTGAATTGAGGAGAGTGAGAGTGAGAGTGAGAACGAGAGCGAGAGAGGGAGATAGGGAGAGGGGTGAGCGAGCAGAGAGATGGAGAGAGAAAGAGCGAGAGACAGAGAGATTGAGAGACAAACCAACCTGCACATGTCCTCCATGCCATTGTTATTGTTAATTGTAAGGTTATTTTTACCCTTGATTATTATTGTTACTGATTGTCCCGTTGGCAATCTTGATTATTATTATTTTAATTACGTTAATATTGTAAATGTCTAACTTAATCTCCAAAGCATGCTTTGGCAATATGTACGTTGTTACGTAATGCCAATACAGCAAATTGAATTGAGGGGGAGAGAGAGAGAGACAGAAATAGAGAGAAAGAGACAGAGACAGAGAGAGAAAGAGAGAGAGAGAGAGAGAGAGAGAGAGAGAGAGAGAGAGAGAGAGAGAGAAATAGAGAGAGAAATAGAGAGAGAAATAGAGACAGAGACAGAGACAGAGAGACAGAAATAGAGACAGAGACAGAGAGAGAGAGAGAGAGAGAGAGAGAGAGAGAGAGAGAGAGAGAGAGAGAGAGAGAGAGAGAGAGAGAGAGAGAGAGAGAGAGAGAGAGAGAGAGAGAGAGAGAGAGAGAGAGAGAGACAGAAATAGAGAGACAGAAATAGAGAGACAGAGACAGAGAGATGAAGTATCTCTGATCATTTGGACATTTTGTAAGTGTAATGTTTACTGTTCATTTTATATTGTTAATTTAACTTTTGTTTATTATCTATTTCACTTGCTTTGGCAATGTAAACATATGTTTCCCATACCAATAAAGCCCCTTAAATTGAAATTGAGAGAGAGCATCACAGCAGGATATAAGTAGAGTCTCTTTTCTCTTACCTCCTCCACAGAAAGAGAAGAAGGGAGGGAGGGAGTGGGAGAGCGTTTTTCCCTCCGTTACTGGCCTGTGAGTCTAAGACCTCACCCCCCCCAGATCTGCCTCTCAGCGGGTGTTTTATCTGTGTACAATAACGAGAGGTCTGGCTTCAAATAGGACATTATGTGCAACAAACATGACACAGGCAGTAGGGAAAATGGCCCGCAGTGAGAGCATAAAATGTTCTAGGTCGAAACCTAATGATTTCAACTGCTGCTGCAGAGAAGACAGACACAGCATTTATACATACCCGTGTTTAAAAACAAACACATGAACACTGACAGTGTTGAGTCTGTGGACCCATGTAGACATGGGAACAGTGTTAAATTAACATACTGCTTAGTGTAAAGCCTTATTCAAATATTTCCCAGAGTGCCTTGCCTCGAGTAAATTGTAGAGTTACCACAAATGACTGTATTTGTTAGTGACAGAGACATTTTTGGTTATATGTACTTCACCAAGTGAGATCCTAAGTGAATATGGTATCATTCAAAGATAATCAACAAAATAAGCGTTATTTTGAGGGCCTACTTTTACCCTGATACAGGAGCCTGAAACTCATACACATCACTTTGAATCAAAACCACTACCATCATTATCATATTTTCCAGCAAACTATATTGCAGGTTTCTTTTTAAAAATGGTTTGTGCATGATTGATTTTTTAAATTTTTAATCACCTTATGCTACTCAAATATAAATTATAAAATGTTCTAAACTAATTCAATATGTTGCTTGGATTTATTGCCCCTGTTACTGAAATGGTTGTTCCACTTTAGATACTTCAGGTTGTTGTCTTGTAGCTTAGTCTGCCCAACCTTGGCAGTCATTTTGAATACAGGATGCAGGTGATGAAAACAATTCTAAACAAGGATGAAGTGATACAGGGATCGACACACTGCATAGCAATTTTTAAGCATTCCTCAGAGCTCCGCTATCAAATGTAACAAAAAAAAGTACCCTGTAAGGTCATCCTTCATACCATTTGTTATAAGGCTTGCAAGTAGGTTTACAAAACTCCCAGATTATTTCCAAAATCCTGGTTGAATTTCCTGCTTCCGTTCCAGTAAATGCCCAACCAGAATTTCTGGAAATCCTGGGAATTTTGCCAAAGTTAACAGAATTGTGCCACCCTACCCACAAGTCACATTTTGCTGGCTTGTAAAAGTGATGTGTTAGAATCCAGACACCATAAGATGTTTCATTCAAATGCAACATGCACTCAGAATGAGTGTCCGGGTTGGGACTACCCAAATCATCTGAACTGGAACAAACATTACAGTAACGGGTTGGGACTACCCAAATCATCTGAACTGGAACAAACATTACAGTAATGGGTTGGGACTACCCAAATCATCTGAACTGGAACAAACATTACAGTAACGGGTTGGGACTACCCAAATCATCTGAACTGGAACAAACATTACAGTAACGGGTTGGGACTACCCAAATCATCTGAACTGGAACAAACATTACAGTAACGGGTTGGGACTACCCAAATCATCTGAACTGGAACAAACATTACAGTAACGGGTTGGGACTACCCAAATCATCTGAACTGGAACAAACATTACAGTAACGGGTTGGGACTACCCAAATCATCTGAACTGGAACAAACATTACAGTAACGGGTGCAAAAGAAATCTAAAACTGATTGGATTCATTTAGAAAATGTATGTTATTTATCTTTGTGTAACATAATCAAAGTAAATGCACAAACAAAGATATTGAAACAAACAATTTAAAAAAAAAATCTTCCAGCATGCTGGGAAATACGATAACAATGGGTGTGATCATTCTCTGGCAACTACTCTGTTGGAAATTATTGCATTCAGCATGCCAATTGCACACTCCCTCAAAACGTGAGACAACGGTGGCAAGGTGTTGTGTGACACAACATTTCGGAGGCCTTTTATTGCCCTCAGCACAAGTTGCACCTGTGTAATGATCATGCTGATTAACCAGCTTCTTGATATGCCACACCCGTCTGGTGGATGAATTGCCTTGGCAAAGGAGAAATGCTCACTAACAGGGATGTAAACAAGTTTGCTCACAACATTTGAGGGAAATAAGCTTGTTGTGCATATGGAACATTTTTTATATATATTATTTCAGCTCATGAAACATGGGACCAACACTTTACATTTTGCGTTAATATTTTTGTTCAGACAAACAGTGCATTCATGGGTATGACGCTACAAGCTTGGCACACCTGTATTTGGAGAGTTTCTCCCATTCTTCTATGCAGATCCTCTTAAACTCTGGAACCTTCGCAGAAGTCTGGGGTCCTAAGCGCTCCGGAGCAGATTTTCATCAAGGATCTTTCTGTACTTTTCTACGTTCATCTTTCCCTCGATCCCGACTAGTCTCCCAGTCCCTGCTGCTGACAAATATCCTCACAGAATGATGCTGCCACCACCATGCTTCACCGTAAGGATGGGGCCAGGTTTCCTCCAGACATGACACTTTGCATTCAGGCCAAGTTAAATCTTGATTTCATCAGACCAGAGAATATTGTTTCTCATTTTCTGAGAGTCTTTAGGTCCCTTTTGGCAAACTCCAAGCGGGGTGTCATCGTCCTTTTACTGAGGAGTGGCTTCCGTCTGGTCACTCTACCATAAAGGCCTGATTGGTGGAGTTCTGCAGAGATGGCTGTCCTTCTGGAAGGTTCTCCCATCTCCACCTAGGAACTCTGGAGCATTGTCAGAGTGACCATCGGATTCTTGGTCACCTCACTGACCAAGGCCCTTCTCCCTTGATTACTCAGTTTGGCAGGGCGTCCAGTGGTTCCAACAAACTTCTTACATTTAAGAATGAGGGAGGCCACTGTGTTCTTGGGAGCTTCAGTGCTGCAGACATTTTTTGGTTCATCTTCCAACGTGACAACGATCCTAAGCACACAGCCAAGACAACGCAGGACTGGTTTCGGGACAAGTCTCTGAATGTCCTCGAGTGGCCCAGCCAGAGCCCGGGCTTGAACCCCATTGAACATCTCTGGAGAGACCTGAAAATAGACGTGCAGCGACGCTCCCGATCCAACCTGACAGAGCTTGAGGGGATCTGCAGAGAAGAATGGGAGAAACTCCCCAAATACAGGTGTGCTTTTAAAGTCATACCCAAGAATACTCGAGGCTGTAATCGCTGTCAAAGGTGCTTCAACAAAGTAGTAAAGGGCCTGAATACTTATGTAAATGTTTCTGGGTGTCACGCCTTGGTCATTGTATTTTGTGTTTTTGTTATATGTTTGGGTAGGCCAGGGTGTGACATGGGTTTATATGTTGTGTTTCATATTGGGGTTTGTATTATTTGGGATCGCGGCTGATTAGGGGTGTTGTTAGGCTTGGCTGCCTGAGGCGATTCTCAATTAGAATCAGGTGCTTATCGTTGTCTCTGATTGGGAACCGTATTTAGGCAGCCTGAGTTTCGCTTTGTATTTCGTGGGTGATTGTACCTGTCTCTGTGTTGTAGTCACCAGATAGGCTGTAATTAGTTTCACGTTCCGTTCTGTTGTTTTTGTATTTAGTTTCAGTTATTTCATGTACCGCGTTTTTCATTCATTAAAGTCATGAGTAACCAACACGCTGCATTTCGGTCCGACTCTCTTCTTTCAACAGACGAACGCCGTTACACTGGGGAGTTTTTATATAGTTGCACAAATGTCTAAAAACCTGTTTTTGCTTTGTCATTATGTAGCATTATATGTAGAAGGAAGGACGGTATCCTGCTTTACTGGAAGTTTTTACCATCTCGTGCGCATCATCTCGAGAGGAGGGGGGACGAGTGGAAAACGGCGTTTAACACTCCGATTGATGAGGGAAAAATATTTAATCAATTTTAGAATAAGGCTTTAACGTAATAAAATGTGAAAAAAGTAAAGGGGTCTGAATACTTTCTGAATGCACCGTACATCTACACTGGAATTGCTTACCAAGACGACATTGAATGTTCCTGAGTGGACGAGTTACAGTTATGACTGAAATCAACTTGGAAATCAATGGCACGGCTTGAAAATGGCTGTATAGCAATGATCAACAACCAATTTGAGCTGGAAGAATTAAACAAACAATAATGTTCAAATAGAGTACAATCCAGGTGTGGAAAGCACTCAGAGATTTAACCAGAACAACACTGCTTTCATCACTGCCTAAGGTGATGTATTGACAGGGGTGTGAATACTTATAGAAATAATATATTTCTGTATTTAGTTTCAAAGAATTAACAAAAATGTCTAAAAACATATTTTCACTTTGTCATAATGAGGTATTGTGTGTAGATGGGTGAGAGAAAAACCTATTGAATCCATTTTGAATTCAGGCTGTAACACAACAAAATGTGGAACAAGTCAAGGAGTATGGATAGGTTCTGAAGGCTCTGTAGTTGCAGGTGAGTGCTGGTTCGAACCATCAAAGCTTTAGTCTATCAGCAGGATTTAAGACTGTACAAACAACCCCGTCAGTAAAGATAATACTCAATGGTGATATGATGTCATTGACTGGCACTGGCAGCTGGCACTGCTGTGTGTGTGTGTGTGTGTGTGTGTGTGTGTGTGTGTGTGTGTGTGTGTGTGTGTGTGTGTGTGTGTGTGTGTGTGTGTGTGTGTGTGTGTGTGTGTGTGTGTGTGTGTGTCTGTCTGTCTGTCTGTCTGTCTGTCTGTCTGTCTGTCTGTCTGTCTGTCTGTCTGTCTGTCTGTCTGTCTGTCTGTCCTCAGACATGTTAGGGCAAAGGTCCCCTCTGTCATTTGCCGTGAAAGGGTGTGGTAGCACTTTATAATACCTCCACATAATAAAGCATTTATAATGGATTAGTAAATAATTTATTCATCATTTATTAATCATTACTCCCACATTTGGACATTTTTGTAACCTAGTTATTTACAAATTTCCCTAAATTAATTTGTTGCTGCAAACATCCTGTTAGTTAGTGACAAATTTGATTTTGCAAAAGTTTGCCATTAGTGGTGAATCTGCAGCAAACCATTGGCAATGACAATATTTATTGCAACTAATGGCAAACATGCATAGTTAGCAATGTCATGTTTTATGGGATAGAGTGAAACACATTTTGTTGATACCAGTTTAATCTGTCAGCGCCACTGACTGACTGGCTAGCTCGCTAACGTTAAGTATCATATTTTTGCACAATTCATGTGGTAGATAGTTAGCTAACTAATGATTTGACTAAACACTTACACTACCGTTCAAAAGTTTGGGGTCACTTCGAAATGTCCTTGTTTTTGAAAGAAAATTAAAAAAATTGTCCATTAAAACAACATCAAATTGATCAGAAATACAGTGTAGACATTGTTCATGTTGGAAATGACTATTGTAGCTGGAAATGGCAGATTTTGGGGGGGAATATCTAAACAGGTTTACAGAGGCCCATTATCAGCAACCGTCACTCCTGTGTTCAAATAGCACATTGTGTTAGCTAATCTAAGTTTATCATTTTAAAAGGTTAATTGATCATTAGAAAACCCTTTCGCAATTATGTTAACACAGATGAAAACTGTTGTTCTGATTAAAGAAGCAATACAACTGTCTATTTAGACTGGCTTTAGACTATTTGAGTATCTGGAGCATCAGCATTTGTGGATCAATTACAGGCTTAAAATGGCTAGAAACAAAGTACTTTCTTCTGAAACTCGTCAGTCCATTCTTGTTCTGAGAAATTAAGGCTATTCAATGCGAGAAATTGACAAGAAACTGAAGATCTGGTACAACGCTGTGTACTACTCCCTTCACAGAACAGCACAAATGGGCTCTAACCAGAATAGAAAGAGGAGTGGGAGGCCCCGGTGCACAACTGAGCAAGAGGACAAGTACTTTAGAGTGTATAGTTTGAGAAACAGATCCCTCACAAGTCCTCAACTGGCAGCTTCATTAAATAAACTTTTTCAGGACCCTGTCTTTCAAAGATACTTCATAGAAATCCAAATAACTTCACAAATCTTCATTGTAAAGGGTTTAAACACTGTTTCCCATGCTTGTTCAATGAACCATAAACAATTAATGAAATTGAAACTGTGGAACGGTCGTTTAGACACTAACAGCTTACAGACGGTAGGCAATTAAGGTCACAGTTATGAAAACTTAGGACAATAAAGAGGCCTTTCCACTGACTCTGAAAAACACCAAAAGAAAGATGCCCAGGGTCCCTGCTCATCTGCGTGAACGTGCCTTAGGCATGCTGCATGGAGGCATGAGGACTGCAGATGTGGCCAGGGCAATAAATTGCAATGTCCCTACTGTGAGACGCCTAAGACAGCGCTACAGGGAGACAGGATGGACAGCTGATTGTCCTCGCAGCGGCAGATCATATGTAACAACACCTGCACAAGATCGGTACATCTGAACATCACACCTGCGGGACAGGTACATGATGGCAACAACAACTGCTCGAGTTACATCAGAAAAGCACAATCCCTCCATCAGTGCTCAGACTGTTCGCAATAGGCTGAGAGAGGCTGGACTGAGGGCTTGTGGTGTCTGCTGAGGCAGGTCCTCACCAGACATTACCGGCAACAACGTCGCCTATGGGCACAAACCCACCATCGCTGGACCAGACAGGACTGGAAAAAAATGCTCTTCACTGACGAGTCGCGGTTTTGTCTAACCAGGGGTGATGGTCGGATTCGCGTTTATCGTCGAAAGAATAAACATTACACTGAGGCATGTGCTCTGGAGCGGGATCGATTTGGAGGTGGAGGGTCCATCATGGTCTGGGGCGGTGTGTCACAGCATCATCAGACTTAGCTTGTTGTCATTGCAGGTAATCTCAACGCTGTGCGTTACAGGGAAGACATCCTCCTCCATAACATCCTCCTCTATTCTCCATGTGGTACCCTTCCTGCAGGCTCATCCTGACATGAACCTCCAGCATGACAATGACACCAGCCATACTGCTTGTTCTGTGCATGATTTCCTGCAAGACAGGAATTTCAGTGTTCTGCCATGGCTAGTGAAGAGCCCGGATCTCAATCCCATTGAGCACGTCTGGGACCTGTTGCATCGAAGGGTGAGGGCTAGGGCCATTCTCCCCAGAAATGTCTGGGAACTTGCAGATGCCTTGGTGGAAGAGTGGGGTAACATCTCACAGCAAGAACTGTCAAATCTGGTGCAGTCCATGAGGAGGAGATGCACTGCAGTACTTAATGCAACTGGTGGCCACACCAGATACTGTTACTTTTACACAGACTTACTGTCTGTGGAACTTGTTCAGTTTATGTCTCAGTTGCTGAATCTTGTTACGTTCATACAAATATTTACACATGTTAAGTTTGCTGAAAATAAACGCAGTTGACAGTGAGAGGACATTTCTTTTTTTGCTTTAGTACCTGCGAAACACCAGTCTCAACGTCAACAGTGAAGAGGAGACTCCGGGATGCTGCATTCTAGTCGGAGTTGCAGAAAAAAACATTTTCCAGACTGGCCAATAAAAAGAAAAAATTAAGATGGGAAAAAGAACACAGACACTGGAGAGAGGAAGATTGGAAGAAAAGTGTTATGGACAGACAAATCTAAGTTTCAGGTGTTCGGATCACAAAGAAGAATAGTCGTGAGACGCAGAAAAAATGAAAAGATGCTGGAGGAGTGCTTGACGCCATCTGTCAAGCATGGTAGAGGCAATGTGATGGTCTGGGGGTGCTGGTCTGGGGGTGCTTTGGTGGTGGTAAAGTAGGATATTTGTACAGGGTAAAAGGGATCTTTAAGAATGAAGGCTATCACTCCATTTTGCAACGCCGTGCCATACCCTGTGGACGGCGCTTAATTGGAGCCAATTTTCAGGATAATGACCCAAGCACATCTCCAAACTATGCAATAACTATTTAGGGAAGAAGCAGTCAGCTGTTATTCCGTCTATAATGGAGTGGCCAGCACAGTCACCGGATCTCTGTTGTGGGAGCAGCTTGACCGTAGGTACGTAAGAAGTGCCCATCGAGCCAATCCAACTTGTTTTAGGTGCTTCAGGAAGCATGGGGTGAAATCTCTTCAGATTACCTCAACAAATTGACAACTAGAATGCCAAAAAAAAAACGAAAGCAAAGTTTGAAGGACGCAATTATTATTTCAATTAAAAATCATTATTTATAACCTTGTCAAAGTCTTGAATATATTTTCTATTCATTTTGCAACTCATTTCATGTATGTTTTCATGGAAACAAGTACATTTCTAAGTGACCCCAAACTTTTGAACAGTACTGAATATTTTTAGGTGATTATGTTCTTGTTGTTTAATACCAATATACATGTCAATATGCTAGTGTTACAATTCAGTAGTATGTTAGCTAGCCCGTGGTGTTGGAAAAGGCTGTATTGGGAGAAGGATAATCACTCCTAATACTTTTTTGGAGTGATAAATGAGTGTATCAACTTCAAGATTGTTAAAAGGTAAGTAAATGCATGTATTATTCTCATAAATGTAGCCCATACATTCATTATTTGTAACAATGAGATCTTTCATTGCTTTAAACTAGTAGGTAGCTGATCTTGATCTTGTGTTGTTCGTTCCCTCTTTCTAGAAGCCATCAGTTACAATGCAGAAATACAGAGTGAGGCCTTCAATCAAACTGAGGACAGAGTAATGTGTGTGCCCCAGACAGGTCAAAGCTTCTTGCATGCATGGCTTAAAGATGCAAGTTGTTGCTGGGTTGTTTGGATGACCCAATTGCTGGTTTGCAGGCATTGGGTCAATAGTTGGGTTGTTTTCTGTAAATACAAAAAGTTGTTGATGCTGGGTTATTAAGGTTGGGCTATGGGTATTTGACCCAGCCAGTGGGTTAATTATACCGCCACGACTCTTGTCGTCGGTGGAAGAAGTGGACCAAAGCGCAGCGTGGTAAGTGTTCATGATTTATTATCAAAACTCTTGAACAAAACAACACAGAGCAAAACGATAACGAACAGTTCTGTCAGGTGCAGAAACACAAAGCAGAAAATAATCACCCACAAACACAGGTGGGAAAAGGCTGCCTAAGTATGATTCCCAAATAGAGACAACGATAGACAGCTGTCCCTGATTAAGAACCATACCCGGCCAAAACATAGAAACATAGAATGCCCACCCAAATCACACTCTGACCAAACCAAATAGAGAGGTAAAAAGGCTCTCTAAGGTCAGGCCGTGACACCACCAGCACATTAAGTCCACTAGAATACATGCAAGTATTCCAGTTCTAGTGCGACTGAGTGACTGACGAGTGGAAACCGGTTAAATTTATTTTGAGAGATTTTGGCTGACTGAAAACCATGAAAACGTTAAGTAACAATTATTATGAATTATGAGTTTAATGGTCATTCAGGTTAAATAGGTTGTCCTATTACAATTTTTTTTACATTTTGTAATTTCACCTTTATTTAACCAGGTAAGCTAGTTGAGAACAAGTTCTCATTTTAAACTGCGACCTGGCCAAGATAAAGCAAAGCAGTGCGACACAAACAACAACACAGAGTTACACATGGAATAAACAAGTGTACAGTCAATAACACAATAGAAGAAGAAAAAGTCTATATGCAGTGTGTGCAAATGGCGTGAGGAGGTAAGGCAATAAATAGGCCGTAGTAGCGAAGTAATTACAATTTAGCAAATTAACACTGGAGTGATAGATGAGCAGATGGTGATATGCAAGTAGAAATACTGGTGTGCAAAAGAGGTAGATTGGGTGGGCTATTTACAGATGGGCTATGTACAGCTGCAGCGATCAGTTAGCTGCTCAGATAGTTGATGTTTAAAGTTGGTGAGGGAAAGATAAGTCTCCAGATTCAGTGATTTTTGCAATTTGTTCCAGTCATTGGCAGCAGAGAACTGGAAGGAAAGGCGGCCAAAGGAGGTGTTGGCTTTGGGAGTGAGATATACCTGCTGACCAGTGATATATACCTGCTGGAGCGCGTACTACGGGTGGGTGTTGTTATCATGACCAGTGAGCTGAGATAAGGTGGAGCTTTACCTAGCATAGACTTATCGATGACCTGGAGCCAGTGGGTCTGGCGATGCATATGTAGCAAAGCCCAGCCGACTAAAGCATACAGGTCGCAGTGGTGGGTGGTATAAGGGCCTTTGGTGACAAAACGGATGGCACTGTGATAGACTGCATCCAGTTTGCTGAGTAGAATATTGGAAGCTATTTTGTAAATGACATCGCCGAAGTCGAGGATCGGTAGGATAGTCAGTCTTACGAGGGTATGTTTGGCGGCATGAGTGAAGGAGGCTTTGTTTTCCGAAATACGAAGCCGATTCTAGATTTAATTTTGGATTGAAGATTTTTAATATGAGTCTGGAAGGAGAGCTCACAGTCTACAGATACCTAGGTATTTGGCTGGACATTTGGCTAGCTTGCTAACGGTATATAGCTAGCAAGCTACCTTAGCTAGCTTCGTCTCACCCTTCTTCTGGTCTCAGACAATGTTTCCCTCATTAGCTAAAGTTAGCGAGGTAGCTAGCAAACTATGTTACCATAGCTAGATTTGACTTATTCTCCATCTGGGTAAATTTAACTATGCTATTTGGCAGGCTTATCTCATGTTTGCATGGTGATTTATTGAGTTAGCTAGTGTAACTGTGTACTGGTTTTATGACAGTGGCAGCTTTAATCGGACTTGTGAAATTCTGTTAGCTAGCTAACGTTAGGAGTTTACCTGTCACGCCCTGGTCGAAGTATTTTGTGTTTATCTTAATTTATTTGGTCAGGCCAGGGTGTGACATGGGTTTTTGTATGTGGTGTGTATGTAGTGGGATTGTAGCTTAGTGGGGTGTTCTAGGTTAGTCTATGGCTGTCTGAAGTGGTTCTCAATCAGAGGCAGGTGTTTATCGTTGTCTCTGATTGGGAACCATATTTAGGCAGCCATATTCTTTGGTTGTGTTGTGGGTGATTGTCCTTAGTGTCCTGATGTCCTTGTTCGGTGTTAGTTTACACAAGTATAGGCTGTTTTCGGTTTTCGTTACGTTTATTGTTTTTTAGTATTTGTGTTTATTCGTGTTTACGTTTGTTTCAATAAACATGGATCTCAATCAACACGGTGCAGTTTGGTCCGACTCTCCTTCACCACATGAAAACTGTGACAGAATCACCCACCACAAACGGACCAAGCAGCGTGTTAACAGGCAGGAGCCACAGGAGAGGCAACTGAGGCAGCAGGAGCAGCAGCAGCTGCAGTGGGAGAGGCTGCACCACCTGGAGAAATGGACATGGGAGGAGGAACTGGACGGTAAAGGACCCTGGGCTCAGCCTGGAGAATATTGCCGCCCCAAGGAAGAACTAGAGGCGAAGAAAGCGGAGAGGCGCTGGTATGAGGAGGCAGCACGGCGACACGGATGGAAGCCTGAGAGTCAGCCCAAACAATTCATTGGGGGGTGGCTCACAGGGAGTATGGCTATGCCAGGTAGGAGACCTGCGCAAACTCCCTGTGCTTACCAGGGGGCTAGAGAGACCGGGCAGGCACCGTGTTATACTGTGGTACGCACGGTGTCTCCAGTGCGGGTGCATAGCCCGGTGCGGTATATTTCAGCTCCGCATATCGGCCGGGCTAGATTGAGCGTCGAGCCAAATGCCATGAAGCCGGCTCTACGCATCTGGTCCCCAGTGCATCTCCTTGGGCCGGCTTACATGGCACCAGCCTTGCGCTCGGTGTCTCCGGTTCGCCTGCATAGCCCAGTGCGGGCTATTCCACCTCGCCGCACTGGCAGGGCGACCGAGAGTATTCAACCAGGTAAGGTTGGGCAGGCTCGGTGCTCAAGAGCTCCAGTGCGCCTGCACGGTCCGGTCTATCCAGTACCACCTCCACACCCCAGCGCTCCGGTAGCAGCTCCCTGCACCAGGCTTCCTGTGCGTGTCCTCGGTCCAGTACCACCAGTGCCAGCACCACGCATCAGGCCTACAGTGCGCCCCCGCCTCTCCTGCGCTGTCGGAGTCTCCCGCCTCTCCAGCGCTGTCAGAGCCTTTCTCCTCTCCAGCGCTACCGGAGTCTCCTGTCTGTTCAGCGCAGCCAGAGATGTCAGCCTGCATGGAGCAGTCAGAGCTGCCAGCCTGCATGGAGCAGTCAGAGCTGTCAGTCTGCATGGAGCAGTCAGAGCTGTCAGTCTGCATGAAGCAGCCAGAGCTGTCAGTCTGCATGAAGCAGCCAGAGCTGTCAGTCTGCAAGGAGCTGCCAGTCTGCAAGGAGCTGCCAGTCTGCAAGGAGCTGCCAGTCTTCAAGGAGCTGCCAGACTCTTCCAGATCTGCCAGTCAGCCGGGATCTACAAGAACTGCCAGTCAGCCAGGATCTGCCAGTCGGCCAGGAACCGCCAGTCGGCCAGGATCCGCCAGTCAGCCAGGATCCGCCAGTCAGCCAGGATCTGGTAGATTCATCAACCTGCCTGAGCTTCCTCTCACTCCCGAGCTTCCCCTCAGTCCCAAGCTTCCCCTCAGTCCCGAGCTGCCTCAGTCCCGAGCTGCCCCTCAGTCCCGATCTGCTCCTCAGTCTAGTGGGGTTCTGGGCGAGGACTACTAGGCCATGGTCGGCGGCGAGGGTGGACTATCCAAGGACGCGAGGAGGGACTAAGACAGGTGTTGAGTGGAGTCCACGTCCCGCGCCGGAGCCGCCACCATGGACAGACGCCCACCCGGACCCTCCCTTTTTTATTTTTCATTTTTTTACCTTTATTTAACCAGGCAAGTCAGTTAAGAACATATTCAGGTGCGTTTCGTGAGTCCGCACTTTAGGGGGGGTTCTGTCACGCCCTGGTCGAAGTATTTTGTGTTTATCTTAATTTATTTGGTCAGGCCAGGGTGTGACATGAGTTTTTGTATGTGGTGTGTATGTAGTGGGATTGTATCTTAGTGGGGTGTTCTAGGTTAGTCTATGGCTGTCTGAAGTGGTTCTCAATCAGAGGCAGGTGTATATCATTGTCTCTGATTGGGAACCATATTTAGGCAGCCATATTCTTTGGTTGTGTTGTGGGTGATTGTCCTTAGTGTCCTGATGTCCTTGTTCGGTGTTAGTTTACACAAGTATAGGCTGTTTTCGGTTTTCGTTACGTTTATTGTTTTGTAGTATTTGTGTTTATTCGTGTTTACGTTTGTTTCAATAAACATGGATCGCAATCTACACGCTGCAGTTTAGTCCGACTCTCCTTCACCACATGAAAACCGTGACATTACCTTAAACTTGATGTAGCCTAGTTTAGTTGGCTAGCTCTTTCTAACATTTCTTTATTTATGTACTTAAATGCAGAGTTCAAGGCCAATGAATGGACAGCTTTGTAAAGATGCACTAAATGAGTGGACCCCGGCCTCTTTGATTCCAAAGTGTGAGGATAAGTAAAATTGAGAAATTACTTTTTGAAAATGGGGACAGAGCTTTTCCGTCTTCCACATTGTCATCGATAACCAATAGTACAACGAGCATGTATTTTTTTCCACTGAACAATACTGGATAAGTATTGTAGCGTAGCACCCCATATAATCGGCATACTCAACAGCGTTTAAGAAATATATTACCTTCAACAGTGTTATTTTGTGATCAAGCCATCAATGTTTTGGGATTATTGGTGTCTTAAAAAATGTTAGTTAACCGGTTAGCCATTAGCATGTTCGACATTTCTGTGGAAATGCTACTACTATCAGCTTTTCAATAAGCGGTTTTGCAAAAGAAATACATCTTTATTAGGCATACAGTCCCCAGTTATTGTCCACCGTATTTTGTTCAATTGCAAGATATATCCGTTTAATTTTATTTAAAAAAGAGACACCAACCTCGTATCCGATGTGTTTACTAGATAGTTTACCAGTTGGCTAGCCTTCCAGTAAAACAACATGACTTGCCTGTCAACTTTTCATTGCGTAGCCCGGTGCTCCCTCCTGTAGACACTTAAAAATGGTTCTTCACCAACATCTTCCTCAGTGTTGTAACCAAATAATGCCTCATTATTTGTTTTACAGATGAATCTGATGTTTTGAGAAAGTAGATAACAGTTTAATACTAACATATAAATATGTATGAATAATTTAGGTAAAACATTTTTTTACAATATACAGCAAGGGTGTCTTTAGTCGCAAAATGTTAAATTATTTTCCAGGCCATTTAAATGTTGAGCTCGAGGTGATTTAATTCTCCAACCGCAAGAGAGTGTCCAGGTTAGGGGATGTCCGATGTTGAGGGAAAAATAGATATGTAGTGTGAGAAGTGACAGGAGGAAGCACAGCCCTCTGGTGTTCCATTAATTTTATAGATCAATCGATGGATGAGTCATGAGTGTCTCGTTCCAATGCTAACATGCTTAACCTTTTGCGTGTAGGGGGCAGTATTTTCGTTTTTTTGGCTAGAAAACGTACCCATTTGAAACTGCCTATTTTTCAGCCCCAGAAACTAGAATATGCATATAATTGTCAGATTAGGATAGAAAACACTCGAACGTTTCCAAAACTGTAAAAATATTGTCTGTGAGTATAACAGAACTGATATTGCAGGTGAAAACCTGAGGAAAATCCAATCAGGAAGTGCCTCTTATTTTGAAACCTCTCTGTTCTTATGCATGCCTATCCTCCATTTAAAGGGATATCAACCGGATTCCTTTTTCTATGACTTCCCTAAGGTGTCAAGTGTCTTTATAGTAGTAGGCTTTTATCTTGAAAAATGAGCGTGAAAGATCACATTGCGTAAGTGGATAGGTGGGGGCTCTCAGAGTGAGTTTTGCGCTACAGAGTAAAGCGACCATTGTTTCTCCCGGTGTTATTGAAAAACCTACACACCCGGTTGATATATTATCGAATATATATTTTAAAAACAACCTGAGGATTGATTATAAAAATGTTTGACATGTTTCTGTGGACATTATGGATATTATTTGGAATATACGTCTGCGTTGTCGTGACCGCTCTTTCCTGTGGATTTCTGAACATAACGCGACAAAGAAGCGGAGGTATTTTGGATATAAAAATAATCTTTATGGAACAAAAGGGACATTTGTTGTGTAACTGGGAGTCTCGTGAGTGAAAACATCCGAAGATCATCAAAGATAAACTATTAATTTGATTGCTTTTCTGATTTTCGTGACCTAGCTACTTAATGCTTAGTGTACATAATGTTTTGTTATGCTATTGATAAACTTACAGAAACGCTTGGATTGCTTTCACTGTAAAGCATCATTTAAAAATCTGAGAGAACAGGTGGATTAACAAAAGGCTAAGCTGTGTTTTGCAATATTGCACTTGTGATTTCATGAATATGAATATTTTTTAGTAATATTATTTGACTGTGGCGCTATGCTATTCAGCGGTTGCTGACGAAAATGATCCCGCTAACGGGATGGGTAGCGTCAAGAAGTTAAGGCACTATTAATAGCTCTGTTAAAACCTCTCTGGGATAGGGGGCAGTATTTTCACAACCGGATGAAAAGTGTGCCCAAAGTCAACTGCCTGCTACTCAGGCACAGAAGCTAGGATATGCATATTATTAGGGGATTTGGCTCGACAACACTCTGAGGTTTCTAAAACTGTTTGAATAAAGTCTGTGAGTATAACAGAACTGATTTGGCAGGCAAAACCCAGAGCACAATCCATGCAAGGATTTTTTTTATTTTTAGGTCAATCTGTTTTCCATTATGTTTCTATGGCAAGCCCGTTTTAATAGAAATCTGCTTGCAGTTCCTATGGCTTCCATTACATGTCAACAGTCTTTAGAAATTGGTTGATGTTTTTCCTTTGAGTAATGAAGAAGTAGCCCTTTCCATTCTGGGAGTCGAGCCAAGTGGACTCTTTTGTTTGGGGCGCGACCTGAAGCTCGCTACACTTTGATTTTATCCGCTATTGAACACAGTTTATCCCGTCTTAAATTTGATCAATTATTTAGGTTTTAAAATACCCAAAGTTGGATTAGGAAAGTTGTTTGAAATGTTTGGACCAAGATTACAGGTAATTTAATAGATCATTTGTAGTCATGTTGGGCGAGATGGAACCGGTGTCTTTCTGAATCAAACGTTGCAAATAAATGGACGTTTTGGGGATATAACGACGGAATTAATCGAACAAAAGGACCATTTGTGATGTTTATGGGACATATTGGAGTACCAACAGAAGAATATCTTCAAAGGTAAGGCATGAATTATATCGTTATTTCTGAGTTTTGTGTCGCGCCTGGCGGGTTGAAATATGATTGTCATGAGTTTGTTGATGGGGTGCTGTCCTCAGATATTAGCATGGTTTGCATTCGCCATAAAGCCTTTTTGAAATCTGACATGGTGGCTGGATTAACAAGAAGTTACGCTTTATTTTGGTGTATTGCACTTGTGATTGTATGAAAGTTAAATATTTCTAATAATTTAATGTGAATTTGGCGCTCTGCCATTTCACCGGATGTTGTCAAATCGATCCCGCTAACGGGATTTGATCCATAAGAAATTTTAAATGGACTTTTAGTTAGTTCTTTTATGCATTTGTATGGTATGTGGCTCATTTGCCTTTAGTTCAACTACTGAAGTGTGTTCTGGTACACTTTCATTCAAACACAACAATTGATTTGAAAAACAAATGTTACATTTTGGGGATTGTAAAAGTGCATTTATGAATGAAATACAGTTATTAAGTAATGAGTCATTACTTAATTACTCATCATGTCTTTAGTAGAGTGACCTTCAAATGTTTTGTGTAACAATGTTTTAACTCGACCCAAATGTAGACCATTATTCTATAGAAAAACAGCATGGTGTTAACCCTGCAATATAGTCGAATCAACCCAAGGTGCTGGGTTAGATGCATAACACAAATGGGGTTATTTTAACCCTGCAATATAGTCGAATCAACCCAAGGTGATGGATTAGATGCATAACATAAATGGGGTTATTTTAACCCTGCAATATAGTCGAATCAACCCAAGGTGCTGGGTTAGATGCATAACACAAATGGGGTTATTTTTAACCAAGCATATTTTTGAGTAAGAATAATTGATTTTGGAAAAATAATTTAAATTGCCATATTAGGCATAAATCAATTTCTACCCTTTAAGATGCCAAAATATAAATAATTTTCAGTATCCTAATTATGTTTTTTTTTCTGAATGTTTCAGTGCATGTATTCAACAAGCTTTGGACGAAGGACTTTCACGGGGCTGCCATCTCCAAAGTCCACACAAAAAGGCAATAGTTCTAAACTGGGTTTGATTTCATTTTTGTTTTAATTATTAACATTTTGTTAATTATCTTTCAAACTTCCATTGGTTAATTTATTGCTCAGTTATCACTTGGCTCATGTAAATAATGATGTTGTACCTGTTGTACCTTTAAACATCCTAAAGTCAACATGCCCATAGTGTTCACATATCTCATGTAAATGTTGTAGCTACATAAAAAGATTAAACAATTTATTTGGGAAATATCCAGTCTGCTATTTTCTTCATTACAATACTGATGATTTGAAGTTGTACTGGATTTATTTTGATCTATTTAAGACATTGAATACATGTTGTTTAGTATATTTACTACATTTAGAATGATTTGTTTTTACTCATACTCTGTGAAGTAAGTTCATTTAAAGTTGTGATTTGGTTTATGTAGATACATTTCAATGTTGTTTAACATAGTAACCAAAAAACGTATCTAATTTGCATATTCATACTGACTTTGCAGCAAACAGAATGTTTGCTGCAAGTTTCTGCAAATTTACTGCAATAGTTTGCCACAAAACAAATTTGCATGTGAAAATATGAGCTTACCGCAATTTTGCGGCAAATTGGCCAAAGGTTTGCCACAACTGTTTGCCAGAAGCCTGTTTTTTTCGGTAAGGGTTTCTCAACAACTTTTAATGTATTTAATCATGATTCTTAAGATCATTAATCAGATGTTTAATATAGGTCCTTATAGACCATTTACTAATCATTAGTTAAGTATTTTCGTCTGGCCTCATCTGAAGTGTGGGCCTTTTATACTTTATGAATACTTTATCAAATCTCATTGTATTTGTCACGTACACATGGTTAACAGATATTAATGCTTGTGCTTCTAGTTCCGACCATGCAGTAATATCTAACAAGTAATCTAACAATTTCACAACAACTACCTTATACACACATGTGTAAAGGAATGAATAAGAATATGTACATAAAAATATATGGATGAGAGATGGCCGAACGGCATGGGCAAGATGCAGTAGATGGTATAGAGTACAGTATATACATCTGAGATGAGTAATGTAGGGGATGTAAACATTATATAAAGTGGCATTGTTTAAAATGGCTAATGATACATTTATTACATCCAATTTTTTATTATTAAAGTGGCTAGAGGTTTGAGTCAGTATGTTGGTAGCAGCCACTTAATGTTAGTGATAGATGTTTTCAGCTACCAGTGTAATTTCTCACAAAAAGACTCACATTCCCGTACCCGATGCTCCTTAAGGCCTCAAAATAGCCTAGAACATATCAATGTTCAAATCATCAGCACACAACACAGGATGTTAAAGGAAATATATTCAACATTTTATGAACAGAAACTGTTGCAAGGAGTTCTAATGTGAATGGTTTGCTAGTGTTGTCAACATCGCGACAGCAAACTAACCATAAAACAGGGAGATGCAGCCGACACATACAACATCGGGACAGCAAACTAACCATAAAACAGGGAGATGCAGCCTACACATACAACATCGGGACAGCAAACTAACCATAAAACAGGGAGATGCAGCCGACACATACAACATCGCGACAGCAAACTAACCATAAAACAGGGAGATGCAGCCTACACATACAACATCAGGACAGCAAACTAACCATAAAACAGGGAGATGCAGCCGACACATACAACATCGGGACAGCAAACTAACCATAAAACAGGGAGATGCAGCCGACACATACAACATCGCGACAGCAAACTAACCATAAAACAGGGAGATGCAGCCGACACATATAACATCGGGACAGCAAACTCCGGGCAGCCGAGCGGAAATGGAGGAAAACTCGCCTCCCTGCGGACCTGGCATCCTTTCACTCCCTCGTCTCTACATTTTCCTCCTCTGTCTCTGCTGCTAAAGCCACTTTCTACCACGCTAAATTCCAAGCATCTGCCTCTAACCCTAGGAAGCTCTTTGCCACCTTCTCCTCCCTCCTGAATCCTCCTCCCCCTCCCCCCCCTCCTCCCTCTCTGCAGACGACTTCGTCAACCATTTTGAAAAGAAAGTCGACGACATCCGATCCTCGTTTGCTAAGTCAAACGACACCGCTGGTTCTGCTCACACTGCCCTACCCTGTGCTCTGACCTCTTTCTCCCCTCTCTCTCCAGATGAAATCTCGCGTCTTGTGACGGCCGGCCGCCCAACAACCTGCCCGCTTGACCCTATCCCCTCCCCTCTTCTCCAGACCATTTCCGGAGACCTTCTCCCTTACCTCACCTCGCTCATCAACTCATCCCTGACTGCTGGCTACGTCCCTTCCGTCTTCAAGAGAGCGAGAGTTGCATCCCTTCTGAAAAAACCTACACTCGATCCCTCCGATGTCAACAATTACAGACCAGTATCCCTTCTTTCTTTTCTCTCAAAAACTCTTGAACGTGCCGTCCTTGGCCAGCTCTCCCGCTATCTCTCTCTGAATGACCTTCTTGATCCAAATCAGTCAGGTTTCAAGACTAGTCATTCAACTGAGACTGCTCTCCTCTGTATCACGGAGGCGCTCCGCACTGCTAAAGCTAACTCTCTCTCCTCTGCTCTCATCCTTCTAGATCTATCGGCTGCCTTCGATACTGTGAACCATCAGATCCTCCTCTCCACCCTCTCCGAGTTGGGCATCTCCGGCGCGGCCCACGCTTGGATTGCGTCCTACCTGACAGGTCGCTCCTACCAGGTGGCGTGGCGAGAATCTGTCTCCTCACCACGCGCTCTCACCACTGGTGTCCCCCAGGGCTCTGTTCTAGGCCCTCTCCTATTCTCGCTATACACCAAATCACTTGGCTCTGTCATAACCTCACATGGTCTCTCCTATCATTGCTATGCAGACGACACACAACTAATCTTCTCCTTTCCCCCTTCTGATGACCAGGTGGCGAATCGCATCTCTGCATGTCTGGCAGACATATCAGTGTGGATGACGGATCACCACCTCAAGCTGAACCTCGGCAAGACGGAGCTGCTCTTCCTCCCGGGGAAGGACTGCCCGTTCCATGATCTCGCCATCACGGTTGACAACTCCATTGTGTCCTCCTCCCAGAGCGCTAAGAACATTGGTGTGATCCTGGACAACACCCTGTCGTTCTCAACCAACATCAAGGCGGTGGCCCGTTCCTGTAGGTTCATGCTCTACAACATCCGCAGAGTACGACCCTGCCTCACACAGGAAGCGGCGCAGGTCCTAATTCAGGCACTTGTCATCTCCCGTCTGGATTACTGCAACTCGCTGTTGGCTGGGCTCCCTGCCTGTGCCATTAAACCCCTTCAACTCATCCAGAACGCCGCAGCCCGTCTGGTGTTCAACCTTCCCAAGTTCTCTCACGTCACCCCACTCCTCCGTTCTCTCCACTGGCTTCCAGTTGAAGCTCGCATCCGCTACAAGACCATGGTGCTTGCCTACGGAGCTGTGAGGGGAACGGCACCTCAGTACCTCCAGGCTCTGATCAGGCCCTACACCCAAACAAGGGCACTGCGTTCATCCACCTCTGGCCTGCTCGCCTCCCTACCACTGAGGAAGTACAGCTCCCGCTCAGCCCAGTCAAAACTGTTCGCTGCTCTGGCCCCCCAATGGTGGAACAAACTCCCTCACGTCGCCAGGACAGCGGAGTCAATCACCACATTCCGGAGACACCTGAAACCCCACCTCTTTAAGGAATACCTAGGATAGGATAAGTATTCCCTCTCACCCCCCTTTAAGATTTAGATGCACTATTGTAAAGTGACTGTTCCACTGGATGTCATAAGGTGAATGCACCAATTTGTAAGTCGCTCTGGATAAGAGCGTCTGCTAAATGACTTAAATGTAAATGTAAATAAAACAGGGAGATGCAGCCGACACATACAACATCGGGACAGCAAACTAACCATAAAACAGGGAGATGCAGCCGACACATACAACATCGCGACAGCAAACTAACCATAAAACAGGGAGATGCAGCCGACACATACAACATCGGGACAGCAAACTAACCATAAAACAGGGAGATGCAGCCGACACATACAACATCGGGACAGCAAACTAACCATAAAACAGGGAGATGCAGCCGACACATACAACATCGCGACAGCAAACTAACCATAAAACAGGGAGATGCAGCCGACACATAACAGCTGGCCGGACCGGACAGTTTTTGTCTAGTGGATATTTATTCCTACTGTTATGTGATTGAGGTGGGGGTCGGTACCTTTACTTTTGGGTGGAGTCCTTGCAGCAAACCACAACTCCTCATTTCTAACACGTATTGGGTTCTCTTGTAAAAAGAGATTTTTTAATCTCAATGTTTAAATAAAGGTTAAATGTATGGACCCATAATTTAGTCATGCAGCTGACCAAATTGCACAATATTTTATTTCTGGGTTAACCAATATTAGACTACTCTAAGAGGTGACTGTAATCCACGCGTTGGTAGAAAAGTCACTGCCAAGAAATGCGTATGTCACTTTACTCAGCATAGAGTGTGTTTGACGTTACTGTTTTGGAATAAAATGTTTCAAATATTTTCTTTAACATCATCTGTGTGCTTATTGCTTAACCATTGATAGGATCTAGGTCATTTTGAGACCTGGAACATCATGTACTGTTGGAATGTCCATCTGTCCATCTTTTTGTGAGAAATTACACTGGTCACTCTAAACATTTATAAATGATTTATGAAGTATATATACCCCACACTTTAGATGATAACATCTAACTGACTAGTAAATGGTTTATAAGGACCTACATGAATCATCTTATGAATGGAGTAATAATTAATAAATTATGAATAAACTATTAACTAATCCATTCTGAATGCTTTATGTGGAGCTATTATGAAGTGCTAGCGGGGTGGGGGGTTGTGTGACCAAATCACTCAAACGACCGATGATGAAGGTTCACCACACACTGCCCCTCCCCCAAAAACACCCTGCCTCTGGACCCCTTGATCCAAATCTCACGCTCCCTACGTCCTCACGCTCCCTACGTCCTCACGCTCCCTACGTCCTCACGCTCCCTACGTCCTCACGCTCCCTACGTCCTCACGCTCCCTACGTCCTCACGCTCCCTACGTCCTCACGCTCCCTACGTCCTCACGCACCCTACGTCCTCACGCTCCCTACGTCCTCACGCTCCCTACGTCCTCACGCTCCCTACGTCCTCACGCTCCCTACGTCCTCACGCACCCTACGTCCTCACGCTCCCTCCCTACGTCCTCACGCTCCCTACGTCCTCACGCACCCTACGTCCTCACGCTCCCTACGTCCTCACGCACCCTACGTCCTCACGCACCCTACGTCCTCACGCTCCCTACGTCCTCACGCACCCTACGCCCTCACGCACCCCTACGTCCTCACGCACCCCTACGTCCTCACGCTCCCTACGTCCTCACGCTCCCTACGTCCTCACGCACCCCTACGTCCTCACGCTCCCTACGTCCTCACGCACCCTACGTCCTCACGCTCCCTACGTCCTCACGCTCCCTACGTCCTCACGCTCCCTACGTCCTCACGCACCCTACGCCTCACGCACCCCTACGTCCTCACGCTCCCTACGTCCTCACGCACCCTACGCCCTCACGCTCCCTACGTCCTCACGCTCCCTACGTCCTCACGCTCCCTACGTCCTCACGCACCCTACGTCCTCACGCACCCTACGCCTCACGCCCCTACGTCCTCATGCACCCTACGTCCTCACGCACCCTACGTCCTCACGCTCCCTACGTCCTCACGCTCCCTACGTCCTCACGCACCCTACGTCCTCACGCTCCCTACGTCCTCACGCTCCCTACGTCCTCACGCTCCCTACGTCCTCACGCTCCCTACGTCCTCACGCACCCTACGTCCTCACGCTCCCTACGTCCTCACGCACCCTACGTCCTCACGCACCCTACGTCCTCACGCTCCCTACGTCCTCACGCACCCTACGTCCTCACGCACCCTACGTCCTCACGCACCCTACGTCCTCACGCTCCCTACGTCCTCACGCTCCCTACGTCCTCACGCTCCCTATGTCCTCACGCACCCTACGTCCTCACGCTCCCTACGTCCTCACACTCCCTAACTCCTCACGCTCCCTACGTCCTCACCCTCCCTAACTCCACACGCACCCTACGTCCTCACGCTCCCTACGTCCTCACGCTCCCTAACTCCTCACGCTCCCTAACTCCTCACGCTCCCTAACTCCTCATGCTCCCTAACTCCTCAACCTCCCTAACTCCTCACGCTCCCTAACTCCTCACGCTCCCTACGTCCTCACGTTCCCTAACTCCTCACACTCCCTACGTCCTCACGTTCCCTACCTCCTCACGCTCCCTAACTCCTCATGCTCCCTAACTCCTCACCCTCCCTAACTCCTCACGCTCCCTACCTCCTCACGCTCCCTAACTCCTGACACTCCCTACGTCCTCACCCTCCCTAACTCCTCACGCTCCCTAACTCCTCACGCTCCCTAACTCCTCACACTCCCTAACTACTCACGCTCCCTACGTCCTCACGCTCCCTAACTCCTCATGCTCCCTACCTCCTCACGCTCCCTACCTCCTCACGCTCCCTACCTCCTCACGCTCCCTAACTCCTCACGCTCCCTAACTCCTCACGCTCCCTAACTCCTCATGCTTCCTACCTCCTCACGCTCCCTACCTCCTCACGCTCCCTACCTCCTCACGCTCCCTAACTCCTCACGCTCCCTAACTCCTCACACTCCCTAACTACTCACGCTCCCTACGTCCTCACGCTCCCTACGTCCTCACGCTCCCTACGTCCTCACGCACCCTACGTCCTCACGCACCCTACGTCCTCACGCACCCTACGTCCTCACGCTCCCTACGTCCTCACGCTCCCTACGTCCTCACGCTCCCTATGTCCTCACGCACCCTACGTCCTCACGCTCCCTACGTCCTCACACTCCCTAACTCCTCACGCTCCCTACGTCCTCCCCTCCCCCTAACTCCACACGCACCCTACGTCCTCACGCTCCCTACGTCCTCACGCTCCCTAACTCCTCACGCTCCCTAACTCCTCACGCTCCCTAACTCCTCATGCTCCCTAACTCCTCACGCTCCCTAACTCCTCACGCTCCCTACGTCCTCACGTTCCCTAACTCCTCACACTCCCTACGTCCTCACGTTCCCTACCTCCTCACGCTCCCTAACTCCTCATGCTCCCTAACTCCTCACCCTCCCTAACTCCTCACGCTCCCTACCTCCTCACGCTCCCTCCTCCTGACACTCCCTCCTCGCTCCTCACCCTCCCTAACTCCTCACGCTCCCTAACTCCTCACGCTCCCTAACTCCTCACACTCCCTAACTACTCACGCTCCCTACGTCCTCACGCTCCCTAACTCCTCATGCTCCCTACCTCCTCACGCTCCCTACCTCCTCACGCTCCCTACCTCCTCACGCTCCCTAACTCCTCACGCTCCCTAACTCCTCACGCTCCCTAACTCCTCATGCTTCCTACCTCCTCACGCTCCCTACCTCCTCACGCTCCCTACCTCCTCACGCTCCCTAACTCCTCACGCTCCCTAACTCCTCACCTCCCTAACTCCTCACTCCCTAACTCCTCACGCTCCCTAACTCCTCATGCTCCCTAACTCCTCACGCTCCCTAACTCCTCACGCTCCCTAACTCCTCACGCTCCCTAACTCCTCATGCTCCCTAACTCCTCACGCTCCCTACCTCCTCACGCTCCCTAACTCCTCACACTCCCTAACTCCTCACGCTCCCTAACTCCTCATGCTCCCTAACTCCTCATGCTCCCTAACTCCTCACGCTCCCTAACTCCTCATGCTCCCTAACTCCTCACGCTCCCTACCTCCTCACGCTCCCTAACTCCTCACACTCCCTAACTCCTCATGCTCCCTAACTCCTCACGCTCCCTAACTCCTCACACTCCCTAACTCCTCACGCTCCCTAACTCCTCATGCTCCCTAACTCCTCACGCTCCCTACCTCCTCACGCTCCCTAACTCCTCACACTCCCTAACTCCTCACGCTCCCTAACTCCTCACGCTCCCTAACTCCTCATGCTCCCTAACTCCTCACGCTCCCTAACTCCTCACACTCCCTAACTCCTCACGCTCCCTAACTCCTCATGCTCCCTAACTCCTCACGCTCCCTACCTCCTCACGCTCCCTAACTCCTCACACTCCCTAACTCCTCATGCTCCCTACCTCCTCACGCTCCCTACCTCCTCACGCTCCCTAACTCCTCATGCTCCCTAACTCCTCATGCTCCCTAACTCCTCACGCTCCCTAACTCCTCACACTCCCTAACTCCTCACACTCCCTAACTCCTCATGCTCCCTACCTCCTCACGCTCCCTAACTCCTCATGCTCCCTAACTCCTCATGCTCCCTAACTCCTCACACTCCCTAACTCCTCATGCTCCCTACCTCCTCACGCTCCCTACCTCCTCATGCTCCCTAACTCCTCATGCTCCCTAACTCCTCATGCTCCCTAACTCCTCACGCTCCCTAACTCCTCACACTCCCTAACTCCTCACACTCCCTAACTCCTCACGCTCCCTACCTCCTCACGCTCCCTAACTCCTCATGCTCCCTAACTCCTCATGCTCCCTAACTCCTCACGCTCCCTAACTCCTCACACTCCCCCTAACTCCTCACACTCCCTAACTCCTCATGCTCCCTAACTCCTCACGCTCCCTAACTCCTCACACTCCCTAACTCCTCACACTCCCTAACTCCTCATGCTCCCTAACTCCTCACGCTCCCTAACTCCTCACACTCCCTAACTCCTCACACTCCCTAACTCCTCATGCTCCCTACCTCCTCACGCTCCCTACCTCCTCACGCTCCCTAACTCCTCATGCTCCCTAACTCCTCATGCTCCCTAACTCCTCACGCTCCCTAACTCCTCACACTCCCTAACTCCTCACGCTCCCTAACTCCTCATGCTCCCTAACTCCTCACGCTCCCTAACTCCTCACACTCCCTACGTCCTCACGTTCCCTACCTCCTCACGCTCCCTACCTCCTCACGCTCCCTAACTCCTCACGCTCCCTACGTCCTCATGCACCCTAACTCCTAAAGCACCCTAACACAGAACCATTGTTATTATAGCTCGGAGGTCTTAACCGAATCCGTTCGTCCCCACTCAACTCGCGACATACATCATAATTTTGGGCACCAGGCATGTCTGTATAGCCTCTCCCACAGTATTGCCACGGTCTGGGCTTAAATATGAGTGTTGCTAAAAATGTCTGCCTCAGGAAATCACCAAAACATTCCAGGCTGTGTCATAAAAATCCCCAAACATCCTGCTGTGCCCTTCCGTTACCATCAACCTGGCTACCTGGCCATGACACGCAGCGGGTTAGTTATCCTGAGTGGTGCAATAGCCACGTTACTGTACACCAGGCTAGAACAGGATATGGACCTAAAAACAATGTCTACACTACTGTATTGTCCTGGATGGAAATAAGTATGACACTGTACTCGCATATGCTAACTCCGTCGCTACCATTACCTGTAAATAATGTCAATGTCAAGGGTCAGGATATCACACTTGTGCATCCAACTGTATACTGCAGCCCTAAGTTAAAATGAGGATGATACCGTAAACTGCTAATCCATTTCAGTTACTACTAGTGAATGTAAATAACACATCTATAGTTCATGATATAGTGCTCAATGCTCATCATGCAAATACTGTAAAATGATCCATTTTGCTATTGTTATCCATATTCAAGACAAATTATGTCAGAGATTTGTCATATGGTAAGACAACAACGTATTCGTCTTTTCTAGGTGTCGTGTCTGTGGTGGGGCAATCCCATGAGGCATTACACTTCATTAAGTCATTACCCAGGATCCTTAGCAGGTGGATACCGGTAGGTGATGGAGATAAATGTTTAGTAAATGGCTTACGGGACACGTGCAGCCGGAACCCAGTCTTCTGGCAAAAGGACCAATTAGTATCAAAGACTAACCAGTGACAGTTGAACATCAGTTAAGGTTAAACGTGTTACAATCGTTTGTAGTGGAAATAAAACTGGAGAGAGAGAAGAAGACAGAAGAAGAGTGTGTGTGATAGAGAGTATTTGCGACTGATTTGAATTTGGTGAACTGTGCAGTACAGAACAGAGCCTGGTGACCTCCTTAAATGCCAGTCTAAGAGTCTCCCTGGCCCTGACTGGAGCTAGCCAACCTCTGGGCCATCTGTCAGACTTTGCCCTGGCCTTACCCTGGCCCTAACTGGAGCTAGCCAACCTCTGGGCCATCTGTCAGACTTTGCCCTGGCCTTACCCTGGCCCTGACTGGAGCTAGCCAACCTCTGGGCCATCTGTCAGACTTTGCCCTGGCCTTACCCAGGCCCTAACTGGAGCTAGCCAACCTCTGGGCCATATTTTAAGACTTGCCCTGGTCCTGGCCTGGCCCTGATTCACTCCTACACCACATCCAGCAGCATGGAGCAGCGTGGAAGGATTAGCTTTGCTGAAGCCAAGAAACAACCCGGCCTGATCATCACACAGTCACTGACTAGGGACCATGCTCCTGCTGAGGTTGAGGTTCATCCACACACTACACACAAATATGCTCACACACACAGCCTACAGTATTTAACTGACCTAGTTTAAGCCTAGTAGAGCCTGTACAGTGAATTACATGGGGGTTTATGTAGGGAGGTAGGACGCCATTTTGATTCCTGTCTATACACTTAGTTCACTCAACCTAATCCTGTGATGATAAAATCTGAAAGGGTCAAGCATAGAGCCTTGGGGGACGCCTGCCATTATGACTCAATAGGATGCAGGCAGGAGGTAGCCCACCCATGAATACCCCTCTCTCTTCAGCTTCCTACATTCACTCCCACAAGGACCCACAATGATGTCCTTTGCTTCATCGTCTGACTGAGACAGGCTCGCTGAGGCGGCCCCTAGTGATGCTGAAAGCCCTGTGGGAGGCAGTGTGTGTCTGCGTGTGTGTGTGTATGTGTGTGTGGTGTGGGCAGGAGCCTGCATTAATACCGCGCAGCCGCTCTGCACGTGCCCAGCTCACGGCCTGCCAGTGGCCACACAAAGGGGGATGATGTCATGCTTAGCCAATAACAAAGGACTCTGGGGCCGTGTGGCCCTCCCGTGTCACCCGGCTAGTTCCAGCTTTATCCAGCCTAGCATTAAATCGGCAGCATTATCCTCTTTACTGTGGTGGAGAGAATACCAACAGCTAGCCAGCAACAGGGCAACATGGAGAAGACAGAGAGAGAAAAGAGGGGCAGAGAGAAAGAGAGGAAACAGGGATGTTGATAGAGAGATGGTGTTATACAGGTGGGGGGGGACCAGGACAGAGTGACAGAGAGATGGTGATATAGAGAGATATATCTTTTTTCTCAAATAATTTTTTTCTTTTTCACATATTAGTCATTTAGCAGAAGCTCTTCTCAAGAGCAACTTACAGAGGTTAGTGCATACATTTCCATCTTTTTTTCATTCATACGGGTCCTCCTGGGAATCAAAAGTTATTTAAATCCTCTTAGATGTAAGGTCCCATTTTTCGGGGACCTGCGTGTTTCTGGTATCGGTTCCGACCAACATTTTCACTTCCTCATCTATCTGTGGATACCATAGATCGAAATGGCTCGCTTTGAGTGATATCCCTGGTTCCCAAGGACACAGTAGTATTTTCTTCTGAGTCTGTGCGGCGTAGGATGTGAAATCTGAAACCACTTGAAGCTGGGATGTCCCCCCTTCCATTTCATTCGCTCTGTCACAGCCGCTGACAAAGCACATGACTGCAATCATCACGGTAGCACATTCAGAGATCGATTTATATCCATGAATCTAAAAATAATTCATAGATTTTAAACAAACAACAGTTTCTGTTTGTCACAGGTGGACAGGGTTAATATGAGATGGAAGGCGAGTTCCTAATGAGTGCAGGAAGCCAAGCTAGAGGTCTGTGAGACGTTTACAGCAATGGGGACAGATGCATTGATCAACAGAGAACTTTAGAAAATATGCACATTAAACATAGAACATAGAATAACATAGAAATATGTATTTTACAGTTCTAAGGATGGTAAAATCTTATAGTTAGTCATTTTATAATTTGATTATGCTATATTTAGAAAGCATCTAAGTCATTTCAAGCCTTATTCATACAGTTTTGTATTGTAATGAGCTTGTGTCCTAAAAGATGACTACACCTCAGCAATGTATTACATAGAGTTATATTCAACTGTTTAACCCATGGTAATACTGAAGATTAGTGTACATCTGTGGTGGGAAAAGTACCCGATTGTCATACTTGAGTAAAAGTAAGGATACCTTAATAGAAAAGATAGTCACCCAGTAAAATACTACTTGAGTAAAAGTCTAAAAGTATTTGGTTTTAAATATAATTAAGTATGAAAAGTAAATGTAATTGCTCAAATATACTTAAGTTTTAAAAGTAAAAGTATAAATAATTTCAAATTCCATATAATTAATCAAACGAGACGGATAGCCAGGGGGAGGCTCCAACACTCAGACATCATTTACAAATTAAACATGTGTGTTTAGTGAGTCAGATCAGAGGCAGTAGGGATGACCAGGGACATACTCTGTTTAGTGAGTCAGATCAGAGGCAGTGGGGATGACCAGGGACATACTCTGTTTAGTGAGTCAGATCAGAGGCAGTGGGGATGACCAGGGACATACTCTGTTTAGTGAGTCAGATCAGAGGCAGTAGGGATGACCAGGGACATACTCTGTTTAGTGAGTCAGATCAGAGGCAGTAGGGATGACCAGGGACATACTCTGTTTAGTGAGTCAGATCAGAGGCAGTAGGGATGACCAGGGACATACTCTGTTTAGTGAGTCAGATCAGAGGCAGTAGGGATGACCAGGGACATACTCTGTTTAGTGAGTCAGATCAGAGGCAGTAGGGATGACCAGGGACATACTCTGTTTAGTGAGTCAGATCAGAGGCAGTAGGGATGACCAGGGACATACTCTGTTTAGTGAGTCAGATCAGAGGCAGTAGGGATGACCAGGGACATACTCTGTTTAGTGAGTCAGATCAGAGGCAGTAGGGATGACCAGGGACATACTCTGTTTAGTGAGTCAGATCAGAGGCAGTAGAGATGACCAGGGACATACTCTGTTTAGTGAGTCAGATCAGAGGCAGTAGGGATGACCAGGGACATACTCTGTTTAGTGAGTCAGATCAGAGGCAGTAGAGATGACCAGGGACATACTCTGTTTAGTGAGTCAGATCAGAGGCAGTAGGGATGACCAGGGACATACTCTGTTTAGTGAGTCAGATCAGAGGCAGTAGAGATGACCAGGGACATACTCTGTTTAGTGAGTCAGATCAGAGGCAGTAGAGATGACCAGGGACATACTCTGTTTAGTGAGTCAGATCAGAGGCAGTAGGGATGACCAGGGACATACTCTGTTTAGTGAGTCAGATCAGAGGCAGTAGGGATGACCAGGGACATACTCTGTTTAGTGAGTCAGATCAGAGGCAGTAGGGATGACCAGGGACATACTCTGTTTAGTGAGTCAGATCAGAGGCAGTAGGGATGACCAGGGACATACTCTGTTTAGTCCTTTTGGGTGTCAGGGAAAATGAATGGAGTAAAAAGTACATCATTTTCTTTAGGAATGTAGTGAAATAAAAGTAAAAGTTGTCAAAAAATTACTTAAGTAGTTCTTTTAAGTATTTTTACTGAAGTACTCTACACCACTGGTGTACATATAATTATAATTGGGATAATAGTGTACAATAGTAGTCTGTACCCTCATCTATTGCCTGCACTAACCATGGAACAGTGTGATGACACCCAAGTATTGTGCCTTGCAAGTTCAAACTGTCACGGCATGGTCTGCGCTCCATAATTTTATTTATTTTACCAGGCAAGTCAGTTAAGAACAAATTCTTATTATCAATGACGGCCTGGGAACAGTGGGTTAACTGCCTGTTCAGGGACAGAACGACAGATGTGTACCTTGTCAGCTCGGGGGTTTGAACTTGCAACCTTCCGATTACTAGTCCAACGCTCTAACCACTAGGCTACCCTGCCGCCCCAAATAATGATTTAATTCACTTTTTTTTTTTTTTTATATTAACAACTGTTACTAAAGATCATCAGCAACAACCACATGGCCGTGCCAACGTTTACAGAGGAAGCAAATGAAGGTAAATGAAACAATGTAATTTAATGAAATGATACCCACTGAAGAAAACTAACAGTAAATTGTCAGTTGAATTGTGTTGTTATTTGGCCTACTGACGGTCGATACTGATAGTGACTAACATTTAACATGATAGCAATGGAAGAAAGTCGGGGTAGTCTATAAGACAATCACGAGTACCCATCCCTGCAAGTTACAAGTCTGTACAATGAATATTCTGCATAATAGCAGAGCATTTCATCAACTTTACTGTGGTTGATATGTTGATATGCTTCAGTGTGCTGCCATATGACTGTTTTCACATTAGTCTCCAGCGATTATAAGGTAAAATATATCTAATACAAGTGTCACTTATATTTACAATTCCCTTATCCAAACGGATAACTCATTTACCTAGCTGTTATCAATAGCTATTATCAAATTAATACCAAGTACATTACAGTGGAAGGAGAATGTGTTATTTCTATGAGGAAAAAATTAAGTAGATGCTTTTTCCACTTGGAACGGGTAGGTTCTCTAGAACTTATTCAGTTTCCTCGTAAATGTGGTGGAATTACTAGGGAATTAAGTCAAGGTCAGAATACGCCATATTCAAAACAAATAGCAGGTGAATAGAAAGCTATTTACTTGCTCTTAACTTGGATCAGAATCGGGCCCTAAATGATTATGTTAACCTCATTACTCCAAACAGTTGCAAAACTTTCCATTTTGTAACGAAAACTAGTATTTCTATTGGACATTTTCAGCAAACAGGGACGGGGGACCTACCTGAATCTGTCCAATAGAAACGTTCGTTTTCATTGCACAATAGAACGTTTTGCAAATGTTTGGAGTAATGATTACACCCCAGGGTTGGGGCCAATTCCATTTAAACTCCAGTCAATTCAGGATGTAGTCTGAAATTCCAATTATCTTCAATGCTTTTCAATTAGGAAAACTTTGAATTGGGTTCACTTTTGGAAATTGTAATTGAACTCAGCCCTGATGTAAACCAGTTCTAGCCTTCCGACCAGTCCAAAGCCTCTACACACTGACTGGGAGACATTAGTCACTGGTCTATTAAAATAAAAGTTGTGCAACAGCATTCTGCCCAGGGTAATAATGACTCTAAACTTACCAGGGCAGAAAATACTGGTATGATGCATATTTCAATCAGAGAGAGAGAGAGAGAGAAAGAGAGAGAAAGAGCGAGAGAGAGAGAGAGAGAGAGAGAGAGAGAGAGAGAGAGAGAGAGAGAGAGAGAGAGTGTGTGTGTGAGAGAGAGAGAGAGAGAGAGAGAGAGAGAGAGAGAGAGAGAGAGAGAGAGAGAGAGAGAGAGAGAGAGAGAGAGAGAGAGAGAGAGAGAGAGCGTGTGAGAGAGAGAGAGTGTAAGAGAGAGAGCGTGTGAGAGAGAGAGAGCGTGTGAGAGAGAGTGTGAGAGAGAGAGAGAGAGAGAGAGAGAGAGAGAGAGAGAGAGAGAGAGAGAGAGAGAGAGAGAGAGAGAGAGAGAGAGAGAGAGAGAGAGAGAGAGCATGTGAGAGAGAGAGTGTGAGAGAGAGAGAGAGAGAGAGAGAGAGAGAGAGAGAGAGAGAGAGAGAGAGAGAGAGAGAGAGAGAGAGAGAGAGAGAGAGAGAGAGAGAGAGAGAGAGAGAGAGAGAGAGAGAGAGAGAGAGAGAGAGAGAGAGAGAGAGAGAGAGAGAGAGAGAGAGAGAGAGAGAGAGAGAGAGAGAGAGAGAGAGAGAGAGAGAGAGAGAGAGAGAGAGAGAGAGAGAGAGAGAGAGAGAGAGAGAGAGAGAGAGAGAGAGAGAGAGAGAGAGAGAGAGAGAGAGAGAGAGAGAGAGAGAGAGAGAGAGAGAGAGAGAGAGAGAGAGAGAGAGAGAGAGAGAGAGAGAGAGAGAGAGATGTCTTTCAATCCCAGGGACATACATATATTGATTAAGTTGAATAAAGGTCTAAGGTGCTGCTGCTTCCACTCATGTAGAGCGGGTTAGACACCTCTACATCTCACTGAGGGTCGAAGGGTAGTTACATTGACAGGCTGAGTTGGAAGGACTGACTCCAAGTGCTAAATCATGAATATAAGCAACTAGGGGGGAAGGAGAGAATGAGACGAAGCACGAGCCACACACATACATGACAGGTCAGGCATCCAGGGCCCGCTGATTCACATCAGGAAGTAGACGACTGGCTTTTATGAGTCGCCACTCAAACTGTGTGTGTCACACCTAAAAAAAATCCCCCAAATGTTTCCGTCATCACAATACTAAGGGCATGTGTCATCCATATCTTATAGCATCCCAGAATCAATGCCGTGGTCATGTTCTTTGGCATTGCAGGTGTAATTATATTCAAATTGCGCCACTGTAACATTGTTTCTGTCTTGTTGGTGCTGTGGGAAGGAAGATGTTATTTCCACAGGTCTGTTGAGATGGATTTACCCATCATGTAAAGTTACTGGATAGAGCAAACACACACACACACACAACACACACACACACACACACACACACACACACACACACACACACACACACACACACACACACACACACACACACACACACACACACACACACACACACACACACACACACACACACACACACACACACACACGCACACACGCGCATGCATGCACACAGACATGCACGCACACACCCAACCACCCTCACACACACACGTGCGCATGCACACAGACATGCACACAGACATGCACACAGACATGCACACAGACAAACACCCAACCTCCAGTTTCACACAGCGACTATAAATACAGGATTTGCGTAGCATGCCATGGCTGGGCCATGGAAACAAGGCTGTCATATTGGAAGCAGAAGTCATGGAAAACGGGAGGATTCAGTTTCATTGCAATAAACCTACAGTATGACCGCCTGCCAGCCTGCCAAATATAGCACCCAGAAATCCAGAGCAGAGCAAGCCAGAGAGACACAGACTGACTACAGAACAGAACAGTACACAGTCCTCTACCTGACCCTGTTGCATAGAACAATAGCATAGGATGTTCATGTCCTTAGGCTGCTGTTCTTCTCCCGCCCCAACAGTTATCAACATAGTGATCAATCCAAAAAGCATCTCTCACATCCGGGAAATAATCCTGAACTAATGACTGGTCATGGTCTCCTGGAACCCAGACATAGAATGCATAGAAATAGAATCTAGATTTGATTTCTATGTTAGAATGATACACTGTAGGCAGCCCCTTGGCCCTCATTACCAGCATGTTTTCCTGTGGTGAACTGTGCAGTGTAACTGGCGAGCTGTTGAAAATATTTATTTATTCTTGAAGGACAATAAACTGTAACTTCCATCCACTCTCGAACTCTGACCCCTGACCTCTAACCCCTGTCCCCGTGAACTTTGACCTACCTTGACCTTGCCGTTGGGTTGTAGTAGCTCGGTGACGGACACCTTGTCCTGCTGCAGTCGCCTCTTCACCAGCTTGGAGCAGCACACGTTGACCGCCCCTTGTACGTGGGATGCGTTGTACTCCGAGAACGTCCGGCTGTCAATCACCAGTAGACGACCCGCCCCCCTCTGAATCAGCCCTGCTAGGCGCTTGATGTCCATGGCACTCCGCCTGGTTGGTCCCTTCTCCCCCGCCATGATGCCACAACGATGGGCAGCAACGAGGTCAGTGAGGAGTGGAGAGGATGGGTGGATGGATGGGGGGTGGGGTGGTGCTGAGGGTGGATGGTTGGGGGAGGCGTGGTGCTGAGGGTGGATGGTTGGGGGAGGGGTGGTGCTGAGGGTGGATGAGTGGATGGATGGGGGTAGGGGTGGTGCTGAGGGTGGATGGTTGGGGGAGGGGTGGTGCTGAGGGTGGATGGTTGGGGGAGGGGTGGTGCTGAGGGTGGATGAGTGGATGGATGGGGGTAGGGGTGGTGCTGAGGTTGTAGGGGTGAATGGATGGGGAAGGGGTGGTGCTGAGGTTGTAGGAGTGGATGGATGGGGGGAGGGGTGGTACTGAGGGTGGATGGGTAGATGAGTGGAGAGAGGAAGTGGTGGTGGTGGAAGAGGAGAAGAGAGGATGTCAATGGAGGAGAGAAGCTACTGCTACTGTAATGGACCTCAGGAGAGCCATGGTGTCTGAGGAGAGAAGACAGAGTGAGTCAGTCAGTCAGTCAGTCAAACATTCTAACCTGTATGTGAAAGATCCATCTAAAGTGAATCAGCATCTACACCCTCTTCAAATGAAATGCTTTGTAACACTAACACTAGTGGCAACTGAGCCGCGACCAACTTTGAGACAAAACTTTGTTGGAGTTTTGAAACACATGGGTGTGAGAGTTATGAGACAGATTTAAGGTGTACGGAAACAATCATCCTGAGAAGTTATGAAACATGACATAGTGATGATTCACATCACACATGACATAGTGATGATTCACACCACACATGACATAGTGATGATTCACATCACACATGACATAGTGATGATTCACACCACACAGTAACCAAGTGGACAAAGTAGCCTACTGTCTTCCATGTTCCATCCTGTATGCCAGACCCTGGGCTGCTAATTAGAGCAACCTAAAACAAACTACATCAGCCATCAGTACCATAACCGCAACGTCAAGTGTAAAGTATTCTTGCATTTACAGTCTCTTTGCAGACTTCGCATATAAAAAACAACCAGAGTACTAAACAAATATATAACATGTTAGGACTTCACAGGGGCTCTGGATCATCCCTGAGCGCAATCTGTTCTGAGATCTGAGGAATCTACTATGAGGACTATCAGGTGAAATTACAACAATACACAGTGCCTTTATACACTGACTACAGCGCTGTACTACAATTTAAACTGTGTGTGTGTGTGTGTGTGTGTGTGTGTGTGTGTGTGTGTGTGTGTGTGTGTGTGTGTGTGTGTGTGTGTGTGTGTGTGTGTGTGTGTGTGTGTGTGTGTGTGTGTGTGTGTGTGTGTGTGTGTGTGTGTGTGTGTGTGTGTGTTGTGGTGGGTGCAAGGTCTCTTGTGTGGCAGCTCGTGAAACAGGAAACTGAGGAGCTGAGATAAATTAAGCCGAGGGGGGAATTCACAGAGCAGGTCTGGACATAGATAAACAGCCTGTGTGTGTGTGTGTGTGTGTGTGTGTGTGTGTGTGTGTGTGTGTGTGTGTGTGTGTGTGTGTGTGTGTGTGTGTGTGTGTGTGTGTGTGTGTGTGTGTGTGTGTGTGTGTGTGTGTGTGTGTGTGTGTGTGTGTGTGTGTGTGTGTGTGTGTGTGCGTGTCACATGTCACAGAGACCTCTCTATAAGCTCCTCTCCTCTCCACAACTGTCATACTGTTAGCTGACACACACACACACACCGTTCATGCACATTTGCAGACACACAGTGTAGACCAAACATTTGAGGAAATCCCATGATGGACAAACATTACATTCCGATGTCCTGTCTGATGGGGTGACAGAAAGTGCTGCTTTACATAAGATGGTGCAGAGCAGCCATGTTATTTTATTTATTATCTGCTATGCTGCGTCATGAAAAATACATGTCACCTCTCCTCTCGCTTACTGTGAAAAGGAAGGTTTACACCCCAGATGAGAGAGAGAGAGAGTGAGAGAGAGAGAGAGAGAGAGAGAGAGAGAGAGAGAGAGAGAGAGAGAGAGAGAGAGAGAGAGAGAGAGAGAGAGAGAGAGACAGGGGGAGAGAGATGCTTTCCCATGAAGAAACAGAGGTTGTGTCTAATACAGGACATCAGGATGACATCTCCACGACAACAACAGTAGCCAGTATAGCTTTCCTGGAGAGTAGAAATGTACCATTTACATACAGAGAGAATGGGAGGAAGAGAGAGGTGAAAGAGATGGAGACAGAAAGGCACCATGTGTGTAAGGAGTGAAAGAGGGGAAAAAAGAGTATGTGAGAGAAAGGGAATGAATTTCTGTGTGTATGAGAGACAGGTGGGAGACAGAAACGTGTGTGTGAGTGAGAGAAAAACAAGAAACATTCAGTCCTGTCCAATAGGGACTTGGTGGGTGACAGAGACACAGAGAGACATGCAGAGTGAGAGTAACACAGAGAGAGAAACACAGAGAAAATGAAACACAGAGAGACAAACACAGAGAGAGAGAAACAGAGAGAGAGCTGTTGCCACAAGTAAAGGGCAACCAGTGAGGAACAAACACCATTGTGAAGACAACCCATATTAATGTTTATTTATTTCCCATGTTGTACTTTACATATCTGCAAATCATTACAACGCTGTATATAAACATAATATGACATTTGAAATGTCTTTATTCTTTTGGAACTTCTGTGAGTGTAATGTTTACTGTTAATTTTTGCGGTTTATTATCTACTTCTCTTGCTTTGGCAATGTTAACATATGTTTCCCATGCCAATAAAGCCCTTGAATTGAGAGAGAGAGAGCTCTGGTCAGCAGTCAGTCAGCAGTGTCCATGGACGGGGGCCATGATCTACTCAACAACCTCTAACCCCTACTATGACATTATCGCCACGGCACAGGGAGGGGAGGAGAGGGGGAAGGAAGGGTTGTTATTCTGTGAGGAACTCCCAGCCTAACAACACATCTAGCTCAAGGCTACACTGTTAGCTTTCTTATCAGTAACAGCACACTGAGACTTTTCTGTCATTTCAACAGTAAAACACTGTAAAATGCACAGTAAAATACCATACATGTGTTTTACTGTATTAATTATGATGCATTGTGGGAAAATGTTAAGTGCTATAAGAGGCTATATTTGTTTCACTCTGTGAGTGAGAACGCTGTACCCTCATAGAATACCGCAATATACTGTACTTCGGGATTTCTATATACCTTATCCTGGAACTCTACAGTAACGTACAAGCTAATTGCTGCCAGTAATTTACTGGAATTCAAAATACAATACCATACTGCATTATATAGAGAGCCAAAAACCTTGGGTGCACAGACTTGTTGTTTCTTGCTCATTAACATATTTTGAGGAGTGCCTTATGAGAGGCTATATTAGTTGTGCCTGATAATGAGAGTACTGTATCAATTTAAATGATATGTGGTAGTGATTCCTACCAATGAAATGTATATAGGGAACAGATCAAAGTGATAGCAAGTCACAAACCTTTAACAGTTGAGCGGCTAGCCTTGTCCTTTTGATCTGCTCTGCCCGGTAGTATTGACATTTTACAATCCTTTGTTAAGGCTTAAAGTCAAAATGATAGAAAACACCATATATCAGTTGGCACAGTGTAATATATAATTAAATATTCACTGTTAGCAATTGCTGATTTTATTTGATACAATTTAAGAATAAAGAACTGTATTGCTACGCTGTTATATTTACTACAGCATGCTGTAAATGATGCTGCATCGTGGAGCAATACACTGAGTGTACAAAACATTAGAAAAACCTTCCTTATAATGAGTTGCACTCCCGTTTGCCCTCAGAACAGCCTCAATTAATTGGGGCATAGACTCTCCAAGGCGTTGAAAGCGTTCCACAGGGATGCTGGCCCGTGTTGACTCCAATGCTTCCCACAGTTGAGTCAAGTTGGCTGGCTGCCTTTTGGGTGGTGGACCATTCTTGATACACACGAGAAACGGATGAGCATGAAACACCCAGCAGCATTGCAGTTGTTGACACATTCAAACAGGTGCCTGGAACCTACAAACATACCTTGTTCAAAGGCACTTAAATCATGTCTCAATTGTATCAAGGCTTAAAAATCCTTCTTTAACCTGTCTCCTCCCCTTCAGCTACTCTGATTTAACATGTGTCTTCAATAAGGGATCATAGATTTCACCTGGATTCACCTGGTCAGTCTATGTCATGGAAAGAGCAGCTGTTCCTGCTGTTTTGTACTCAGTGGATTGTGGGAGGAGAACCAATCACTGGGACATGAATATATTTTAAGGCGTGATTGTAAGAAGCTCTATTTGTTGCACCCGTTAGTGAGAGTGCTGTACCACTTTAACTCATATGTGGTACTATTTCCTAAAGAATTAACTGTATGAAAGGAAAAGGTCAGAGTTGAAGCGGGTCTTGAACATTTTAATGGTTGAACATTTACCCATGTACATTTGGTATGTTTTGTTTTGTCATCATAGCCAGTTGGGAAACCTTTCGTTAGGCTTCTAGAAGTGCAATTCATACAAAACACCAAGTAATCATTAATATGCAAATCCCTACAGCCAACATTCTCACTCTAATCCCTTGTAATTAGAGTAAAATGCTGTTTAAATACATTTCTTACAGTTTAAAATGTTAACTTTTATTGCTCCGGCATCTAGTTGCTGTGAATATCTCAGTATTATATTGGCACTATCCTGAGATGGTCAGATGTATTATAAGATATATATTATAAGATGCAGGACATGTGGACACCCTGTCACACAGGTTGCTGACAGGTGTAAAACCAAATTGAGCACACGTCCATAACATCTCCATAGATCAACATTGGCAGTAGAATGGCCCGTACTGAAGAGCTCAGTGACTTCAACGTGGCGCCGTCATAGGATGACACCTTTCCAACAAGTCACTTCATCAAATTTCAGCCCTGCCAGAGCTGCCCCGGTCAACTGTAACTACTGTCATTGTGAAGTGGAAATGTCTAGGAGCAACAATGTCAAATGCTGAACTGCGTAGCATGTAAAAATCCTCTGTGCTTGGATGCAACACTCACTACCGAGTTCCAAACCTCCTCTGGAAGCAATGTCATCACAATAACTGTTCGTCGGGAGCTTCATGGAATGGCTTTCCGATGACAGAGCAGCCTCACACGAGCCTAACATCACCATGCGCAATGCCAAGTATCGGTTGGACTGGTGTAAAGCTCGCCGCCATTAGAATCTGGAGCAGTGGAAACACATTCTATTCTATTCTTGTCTATTAATGTTCTGTATTATGTCATGTTTCATGTTTTCTGTGGACCCCAGGAAGAGTAGCAGCTGCTTTTGAAACAGCCAATGGGGATCCTAATAAAATCCCAAATACCACAAATAGGACCGATAGAAGAGAGAGATTGAGATAGAAGAGACGAGAGATAGAATAGAGAGATTGAGATAGAAGAGACGAGAGATTGAATAGAGAGATTGAAATAGAAGAGATGAGAGATTGAATAGAGAGATTGAGATAGAAGAGACGAGAGATAGAATAGTGAGATTGAGATAGAAGAGACGAGAGATTGAATAGAGAGATTGAGATAGAAGAGACGAGAGATTGAATAGAGAGATTGAGATAGAAGAGACGAGAGATTGAATAGAGAGATTGAAATAGAAGAGACGAGAGATAGAGATTGAAGAGAGAGATGGAGATTGAAGAGATGAGAGATAGAAGAGAGAGATACAGAATATAGAGCCCTGAAACTCAAATCTGGACCTCGAAGCCAGTTCCATTGCATTGTTTCTTTGTTCCCCTCCCAATCAGGGACTGATTTAGACCTGGGATATCAGGAGGGTGCAATTAATGATCAGGTAGAACAGAAACCAGCAGACTCCGGTCCTAGTTGGGTAAGAGTTGAATAACCCTGATATAAAGGTATGAGAGAGAGATAGAAAAGAGAGAGTGAGAAGAGATATAATAGAGCTATATAGAATATAGAAGCAGAAGAAAGAGAGATAGAAGAGAGGGAGAAGAGAGCTGTTGTTTGGGGTTTTCGGCTGGGTTTCTGTATAAGCTCTTTGTGACATCTACTGATGTAAAAAGGCTTTATAAAAGAATGCGTTTGAAATTAGATTGAGAGAGAAAGATGAACAGAATTAGGTGTGAAACCGACAGTCTTAATCTCCATCACTAAGGACTCTATTCAATCTGTATCGCTGAAGCATTACAAATTGTGAGATAGAAATGTTAATGTATTTCCAATTGAGCCGACATATGCAGTGTTTACCGTGAATGCAGTCTCCGCTAATGCAGGAACATTGCCTTTAAATTTCAATCACGCTGTAACTCTGAACTTCAGCGATTCATATTGAATAGAGTGTGTCACGATAAGAGCATTTGAAACTGTCATCAGCACACAACATCCATTGCATGTCTTCCTAGTGTAGTTCTTACATAACAGGGGTATTTTCTTCCAGCATCTCCTACACCAGCAAGTGGGCAGCAATCTGACATAGATGTCAATCTATCTACAGTGGCTGCTTGGCAATGTGCCCAGTGCTAGCACAGCATCTGGAACATGGAAGAGCTAACTAACTTCTATATGTAGACTGCTAGAGCAAACAGAGTCCTCCTGCATAACACAAGGACACTGGGACACTGGAAACTACAGTACACTGAGCAAAAGACATTGAAAAGACATAGAAAATGTATCTTTGGTTGAAAATATATAATTCAACATCTTGTGCTCACTAATGCCTCTACCGTCTCTTGACATGTAAGAGGAGATACAAGTAAATCACACACAACAACACATAGTACAAAACACATCACATGCAATGCATGTAAACAAAGATCCACACACGCCCCCTCCTCTCTCCCAAGACCAATACAAAGATAGATTTGATTTCCTCACCTTAGCTAGCAGCTAGTGTAGCCTCACTGGACCAAGGATATTAGCATCCCTGTGTCATCCTTACCATGCCTTATGACATCCCCATAGCATGGCTATGTCAGTGGAGTCCTTCAGACAGACAGTGCAGTACAAGAGAGCAGGATTAGATGTGATCCTATCCTCTCTGTGTTGCTGCTGTTGAGCGCAACACACACTGACCGCTGCATATGTCTAATGGCGCCCGAGCCCGCCCTCCCTAGCTCCCTTTTTCTTCCTCCCTTTCTCACTCTCTCTCTCCCCCTCCCTCCCTCATTCTCTATCGTTCTCTCGTGCGGACAACAAGGACGAGGCTGTGAGGGGAGAGGAGGGGAGGGGTGAAGAGGGGAGGAGAGGAGTAGCGGAGGGGTGGGGAGAGGAGAGAGGTACCAGCAGGGAGAGGAGGGGTGTAGTATTGAGCAGGAGAGAGGTACCAGCAGGGAGAGGAGAGGTGTAGTATTGAGCAGGAGAGAGGTACCAGCAGGGAGAGGAGGGGTGTAGTATTGAGCAGGAGAGAGGTACCAGCAGGGAGAGGAGGGGTGTAGTATTGAGCAGGAGAGAGGTACCAGCAGGGAGAGGAGAGGTGTAGTATTGAGCAGGAGAGAGGTACCAGCAGGGAGAGGAGGGGTGTGCAGGTTATATCTGTAGAGGTACAAACACCATCATTGCATCACAGCTCACTTCTCATTCTCTTTTGTCTGTCTAGACTGAAAGGGAGGAAAGAGAGGAGAGAAGGGGAGCCCCAACCTCAGCATCCTCATCCATCCAACATGACAATGCAGAATACTTACTGAACATAGTAAACCACATTGACATTCCCTACCCTGCACAACTAGTCTCCTCCATCCTGCATTTAGAAACCTAAAATAGCCAGTGGGAGACTGTTTTTATTTCTAAAACTCTGAGGAACAGAAGAGAAGAAGTAGGAAACAGGTGGGACTGACTGGAGCAGATTGCTAGGTTTCCATGGAAACAGCCTGTATTGGGGAGAGCAGGGGGCACGAGGAGGACAGAGGGAGGATGCTGTGTAGTGGGTACTGTAGGGTAGGGTACCACCACAGGGACTAGAGCTGGCTCCAACACTACTGACCAATTACTACTGCATTGGAACAGGTTCATACACTAACCAGGAGAAGAATAACAAAATAGGGTCGGGATAATGCTATCCAAAATATAGATGAAACGTTTGGTGCTGTAGTAGCCCAGGAGTAATGAAACATGACTTTTAAAAAATGACCAGAAGTCTCAAACTGAGTCAATTATTTTAACTCACATTTTTCAGAAAGAATGCTTTGCAATACATTTAAAACAATGAACTCACTTCTATGCAATACATGTCAAATAAACAACGTTGGCTGTGCTGGCTGTCTCCTTCAGGTCAATAATTACCCATAAGCTTGTGGAGGGAAAGCAAACACAAAGGGATCAACTGGAGTACACCCAACGATGAGGTAACATCATCCAAGTTAATCATTAACTTCCCAATAACGTCATCTACAGACCTCATATAGGATGGGAATCTGTGGAACACACACAGCATTTTGGCCAGTGTTACCTAGTGTTAATTTGTAAGTGTAACATTTATAGTGTTGTTTGAGGTGTTACAATAACACTGTCCGTTTACAATTAAAGAGTATAATTGTAATGATAACATTCTCCTACAGCAGGAACAAATTAAACAATGTTTCTCTGTCACTAACAACTACAGTAATTGGTGGTAATGCAACAATCATTCGAAAAGGCAAGGCACACTCAGAAATGATATTGAATGTTGGGTCTCCTGAGTGGCGCAGTGGTCTAAGGCACTGCATCGCAGTTGCTAGCTGTGCCACTAGAGATTCTGGTTTGAGTCCAGGCTCTGTCACAGCTGACTGGGAGACCCATGGGGCAGTGCACAATTGGCCCAGCATCGTTGGAGTTAGGAGAGGGTTTGGCTGGCAGGGATGTCCTTGTCCCGTCGTACTCTGGCGACTCCTGTGGCAGGTCGGGTGCATGCATTCTGACGTGATAGCCAGGTGTACGGTGTTTCCTCCAACACTGTGGAGGCCACTGTGGCTGGTTAAGTGGGCATTTGGTCAAGAAGCAGTGCGGCTGGGTTAGGTCGTGTTTCGGAGGACGTGTGGCTCTTTACCTTCGCCTCTCCTGAGTCTGTATGGGAGTTGCAGCGATGGGACAAGACTGTAACTACCAATTGGACACCATGAAAAAGGGGTAAACATTTGTTTTACAAGAACTCTAAAATTCACTTGGCAAGGCACTGAGAAATTATATTGAATGTGTGGCTTGTTGGGGAGGGAGGGGGGAGGGGGCGTAGCTTTCAATTAGTTATTTTTTTCCAGCCGTGAGTGGAAGTGTGATCTAGGCCTTCATTACTCCTGTATTAGTGTAGAAAAATACTCCCCAAGTGTAAACACAATATCTAAATAGAACTGGTTTGAATGGAAATATCTGTTCTATCAATGTAATGGGCCATCCCCAGGCAGAAGATGACAGTGCAGGAGGTAGGACCCCTCTGAATACTTTGATGAACAGGGCAGGATCATCCTGCCATAACACAGAGGTAGCCTACTTTATCTGATCATCTCCTCTCTATGATCAATAGGCTTACATAACAAAAACGCAAATAGCAGTAGCCTATAATGTTTTATAACCTTATGTTATTGCAAAATAATAACATGATCATAACAATAACGGTAGGCTAATATTGGATGGAAAACAAACCAATTACAATCTATTTGTAGTTTTGTGTCGTTCTGGCCTGGTGCCAATAATCTGTCCCCCAGTCTCAGCATAGAGATGGGGGCGAAAATAGAGCAGCACACCACAATAAACCCAATGGAGACGACAATAAAGACCCGCTAAGGAATAGATATGATCGTGACAAAATGTTTAGTTGTATTTTTTTACCTCACAAAAATGTGAATGGTTTGATAATGACAATGAAATTATACACGCGGTGCGTCAATGGAGAATGATACAGTGCGGTGCGGTAGACTCTTCTATTGTGAATTTGTGGCGTGTGGATATGTGCACGCAAAAACAACCACCGCATCCATTCATCGTGCACATGATTAACGACACCAAAACAAAAACAGAAAAATAACTGCATTCCATCAATCATAAAATTCAGAGAGAAAATGCGAAGAGAAGCGGTAAGCTATTTGTCAAAAATAAAGCAGAAATAAACCCAGGTTTGAAATGTTCCATTATTCGGGGTTGCGCTCTGGCGGATTAACTGCAGCAGCGCGCTATTGTGGCTAGCCAACTAACAACCCCTGCTAACGTAATATTTCGCAGGAATTATAGTGTAGGAATTTTTTGACAGATAGCTGACTGATCACACACTACACAACAGGAGGGGTCCACAAACATAGACACTCACCTCTGTCTCCTCGGTTTGGTGATTTGTGATCAGCTAACCTCCATGTGTAAAGGAACAGTGTGCCATGTCAGCCCTCTTCAAAGCGCTCTAACTTTGGTCACTGTTTACTTGTCATGGGTCGAGGGCAATGGAATAATGTGCGACAGCTGAGCCTTTACGGTCCCAGTGCAAAGTTGACAGCGCTAGAATAGAACAGAGCGAAACACATTAAAGCACAATAATAAATGGTTTCGCATATGGGGCATGCAGTGTGACCGCAATTGTAGATAGACAGTCTCCATTTACTAGGCATTAACGTCCCGGGAGAACAGGAGGTGAGCTATAGCACTAAAATGAACTAAGGATGAGGCATTAACGTCCCGGGAGAACAGGAGGTGAGCTATAGCACTAAAATGAACTAAGGATGAGGTCATGGTTCAGAGGGGAGAGAGAGAAAAATCCAAGTTGACGTCACCTTCAGCCAATCCGAGCCTGTGGCTCAGGGGTTAGTTGACGTCAGCCTTTTGAGCCATGGATTAAAGGGACACTTTGGTTTTTAAAGGAGACGTGCGGCGCGCGGGCTGCCGGGAGATCACACACAGGGATGGTATGGTTCACGCACCTTTGTTGAGACAGGAAAAAACGATTTTGTCCAACCATTATTAAATGTTGCTGGATGGGTGTGCGGAATCCTAGGATATGCGGCAGGTAGCCTAGAGGGTAGTGCGTTGGGCCAGTAACCGAAAAGTTGCTGGATCGAGTTGACAACGTAAAAATCTGTTGTTAACCCACTATTCCCCGGTTGGCCGTCATTGTAAATAAGAATTTGTTCATAACTGATCTACCAGTTAAATAAAGGTAAACGAATATGTATGTCCTCCTTGGCTATAAGAGCATGAAATTAATTAAATATCAAATAATTAAATAACCAATGTAAAGAACGTTTTATTGCATGACTTTACCATGAATAAAACGAAGACACATTTTATGAGAATGTCAAGAGGGACCAAATTGGATATATAAGAAAAATGAGAGCGAGCCAAGACATGGGCTAAGTCTAATATGGAAACAATGCAGTGAATGAAAATAAAGAATAGCCAGTTAATGGTGCACTATGCAGAAATCACGCTGCCATTTCCTGGTTGCTAAAATTCGAATAATTCGCCTAATTTCAGTTTATGTGACAAAATACCTAAGTATAGTGTACATAATCATTGTACCATCTACATATATTTTCCATAAGCAAAAATATTGTGTACTCAGTTGTTTGAAGCTGGTGTACAAAACTGAAACTAAAAAAATGCAAACACGAAACGTAAGCATGGGAAGCATAGAAATAGTACACATAGAACAGCTATGCAGCTTCTTAGACTTGCTTTCAATGAGAATTACATATCTATAACTAACAGTTCTATGTGAATTTGGTTCAGGTCGCCCAACAAAAACAAAAATAAACAAAAGGGGAAAAATAAACATTCACCACTTACAACAGAACAAAACCATATTGTAGCGGATCATCACTATATGAACCACATTACAGTTCCCTCCATGTAGGATCATCACTATATGAACCACATTACAGTTCCCTCCATGTAGGATCATCACTATATGAACCACATTACAGTACCCTCCATGTAGGATCATCACTATATGAACCACATTACAGTTCCCTCCATGTAGGATCATCACTATATGAACCACATTACAGTTCCCTCCATGTAGGATCATCACTATATGAACCACATTACAGTTCCCTCCATGTAGGATCATCACTATATGAACCACATTACAGTTCCCTCCATGTAGGATCATCACTATATGAACCACATTACATTTACATTACATTTAAGTCATTTAGCAGACGCTCTTATCCAGAGCGACTTACAAATTGGACAGTTCCCTCCATGTAGGATCATCACTATATGAACCACATTACAGTTCCCTCCATGTAGGATCATCACTATATGAACCACATTACAGTTCCCTCCATGTAGGATCATCCTATTGGGTGATATGTAGGGTGTTTGCCTTTCACACCAGCGACTCTGGTTCGCTTCCCTGGCCTTTTGTTAGCGACAATATATTACATTGTAATTGCACTGTTACTATAGGCCTATTCATGAAATATAGTAGCAACATCAACACTATACCAAAGTGCATTAGATCCATATAAATATATTCATATTATTGTAGTGGTGGTCAATGCTCATTGCGAGATTTACACTTATTTTTTTCTCATAAAACAGGACGTTCTTTATGTGTTGTTTGCATTGCTCAATATAGCACTGTATTACGTTGTATAAACTGACATCTAGTGGTCATAGTTGTCTACTTCAACTGGCAACTGCTGCAGCAGGGATTCTCAAGTCTCAGCCTCTGTGGAGTGTTGCCTCATGGTGCTTTTTCCATCTAGACTTACCTCCACACCAGGGTGTCGCCAGTGATTTATGTTAATGTTAGCTCCAGCGTTATTGTGTTTCCATCAGGAGTGTGACACTGAAGACTTGTGGCAAGCCGAATCTACAACTTATGCATCATTCAAGACTGTTGCTTTGTGAAGTGCTAAAGTTCACAGTTAGCCATTGTCATGTAAATGCAGCGCTGAAAAGTACCCAGGGCCTTGCCTTGGCTCCAGGTCCACTGGACCCATGGCCCAGTGAGACACGGGTGCCAGGCTACATAGATAGAAACAGAAAAGTCTGAGCATGTTGGGTAAAGGACAGGGTTAAATCCTCCATGGAAATGTGCCATTACTGAAGTAATACTATGATAAAGGCCTTCACATAAATGTGTTATTTTTAAAACTTGTTTTAACTTTACTATTTAGAGTCAGACAAAAAATTCTTAGAGAAATGACAACACAGATTCATGAAAATCGACTTTTATTTGGATGCAAAAACTCACAACTTAAAGCAATACTGCAGTAGCAGAGGAGAGGAGTAGGTTGTTTGCTGGTTGGTTCGAGTATGTCTGATATTTTCCCAGTGAGCAGAACTGGTCGAAAACTGTCTTTACATCCTATTTTCAACCAAAAGGACACCTTTCAACATATTTTCATCCCCCAAAAATGTGTTTGTAATATATTTTCAACCAAAAATATGTATTTTCAGCATCTTTTCAACCCAAAAGATGTAATTTCAACATCTTCATCCAAAGAGACATATTTTCCACGTCTATTCAACCGATTTTGCTCACTGGATTGGCTATTTCAATTTGACCTTTCTTCTTTTACATCACGGGAATGAGACCCGGTCAGCACAGAAAACAACCACTCAAAGTGTAGCTGTTGGATCAATTGCAATAAGTGTTATCAAGAAAGGATTTCACAGTTTAATTTCCAGCTTCTCCAAGTTTCAGCTATTTTCCATCTTCAAAACTCAACATTTTGTCAGTTTCAAAGCAGAGGATGAAATACTAGTGCTGACTTCTTGAGATGCCTTTCAAACCAAAACAAGGAGATTGTCTCCTGGTGATGTTCGCTGTAATTGACCAGTTGTATTCAATCAAGATGAAAGTTGTCCGAGATTTCTTACATACGACTCTTAATCATTGTTTTAGCTGCCATACACGTAGCTCATATTATTTCTCATGTTGTTGTAAAGCCAGTCTGGCCAAGAGTCACAGGCCCCAATTCAATCAGTTACACACCAGAGAAACCACACTGTAGGTCAGAATAGTAAGTATCGGAGGTGTTAACCACATCTAAACCCTGGCTGCGAGCTGTTCGTCTCATGGACATTGGCATGGAAGAGAAACCACACTCCACAAATGTCCTAGCTACAGCGTGAACATTTAGAGTGAAACCCCAGTGTGATTTTCCTTATGTCATTAAATTGAATATGGGGAATGTTTAAGGACTCTGTGAAAACAAGATAAAATCTTGGACACGTAAAGCAAAGCATATTAAAGCAAAGCCTAGAGGCATCAAAGTAATACTGTAGACAAAACATAATCAGTGTTTGTTGTTGTTGTAAGGTAACTTAGTTAGTTGTCACATTTTTTTTTTTTTTTATCTGTCAAATCTTGCAATATAAACCAATGGTTTGACCACAGTATGAGCTACATTCCATTGTGGTGTAAATGGTAATATACACAAGGCATCTACTCGAAAGGATTGTATCAAAATGTTCTAAAAATATCTCTGGTTGGTTTCACAAAAGCAAACTGTATCAAAAGCATTGCAACATAATAGGAGAACGCTTACACAACGGAAAGCTGGACAACCAATCACTTCGCTTTGATTGTGGACTTACGAGAGTCCCATACAGCACATGCAATCCATTTAAGTCAACACAGTCAAAACACGATACAGAAAATAACATTTACAGCTGAACATCAGAGACACAACCATAGTTGGTCTATTGTGCTTCATACGGATTAGGCTTGGCCTATCTATACAACAATCATGGGCAGCTAACGTCACGCATGTGTTTAGGCTACTGTTGAGAGAAGATGTGTCACCATCCCAACACCACTGACGGAGCACTGATGGGAAGGGTTAGGGGGGGGTCAGGTTTTCCCAGCATGCATCCTTTGTGAGAGGGGAAATAACAACTAAGAAAGAAAGCAAAACCATCAAATAGAGTTAAGATAAACTCCAGTTTGAAGTGTTGTTTCTTCTCGCAACCTTTACATTTGTCCTTTTCTGCTCCTATCTGATTTACTCCTATCCTGGTCCCAGACCTGTTTGTGCTTTTTCTGACTCCATTGTTATGATAAAGGCATGACAATACCATACGAGGTTGTCACCGAGCCGATGCAGACTGGCACCCAGGCTATGTTACACCTTTAAAAAAAAGAACAGGGGCAAGTTTTGCTACTCCTCTATCTCTGGATTCTTCCACTATGTGACGGTCCTAACAGCTCATGTGTGAACCTAGGAGATGAGACATGCACACACCCCCTCAGTCTCGGTGGTCACATGATGCCTCTGTGTGAGGTCATGATGATGACGGACTGACTGCACATACACATGACACTGTAATACTGTAGGGACTGCACACAATGCCTAGTTACCTAATGGTTACATTCCTCTATGGTACATGGCTCAGTCAATGGTAATGAGCACGGAGCACCGTGCAACCTGAAGATGAGGTGACTGCACCAGGAGTTTGAAAGGCCTGCTGTACTGTTTTAACGTAAAGAGACCCAGTGAGCATGTCTTTTCATCCTGCTCACAGGGGATAGTTTGGTATGATTACGTTTCAGACGAACATGTGACCCCTCACTGTGTTTAACATCACTGTTTGGCTGGACATTTTCTGATCTGGAGGAATCTGAACAATCCAGGGTTAACTGGCACTTGATAGGGTGCACAGGATCAGATATCCTGGGTAGACCTCTGGCAAGTGTGAAAACAAATGTTTGAGTTAGAAGTGACAGAACGTTTCATCATCACTCCTTTTAGAGCATCGTCCGCAAAGCAAATCAGTAAAATAGTTTTAATTCATAGCAGTTGTTTTATTTCAAATCATTTCTGGCAGCATAATGAAACCTCAGCAGTTTCCGTCTTGCCTTATAAGCAAAGTTCTCAAATCAAGATTGGGGTTTTCGTATGTGGGCCTCTGAAATGGAAGGGGGCAGGATGTTGTTGTGTCTGTGCGTTAAAGGGTGACATTAAAATGGAGGTACAGGTGTCGTGCTCTACTCCTCTGCAGTGTGGGACAGCTGCTTCTCGTACAGGCTGAGGACGTGGTGCACAAACTGGTACTGCTCACCCGTCTGGATCATCCCGCCTCTGTCGCACACACACACACACACACACACACACACACACACACACACACACACACACACACACACACACACACACACACACACACACACACACACACACACACACACACACACACACACACACACACACACACACACACACACACACACACACACACACGTCAGGAAGGAGACAAAGACAGACAGGTGTAAAGAAAGACAGACGGTAGACTGACCTGTCGAGGCGGAGCTGGCAGGTAGTCCTCAGTATGTCGACCACACCCTCACTCCTCAGCTGTTTACACAGGATGGAGGTGGCGATGAAACAACCTGTCCGACCTATCCCAGCACTGGGAGGAGGAGGATGAAGAGGAAGAAGAGGGTGATGATGAAGAGGAGGAGGATGAAGAGGAGGAGAATGAAGAGGGAACCATTAATGTATTAGCCCTGACCAACCACGATTTTAGAGTCTCTAGGGGCACAGACCTTCCAATGCTGCCCTCTTCTGTCTCTAGGGGCACAGACCTTCCAATGCTGCCACACCTTTTCTATCTCTAGGGGCACAGATCTTCCAATGCTGCCACATGTCTTCTATCTCTAGGGGCACAGACCTTCCAATGCTGCCACATATCTTCAGTCTCTAGGGGCACAGACCTTCCAATGCTACCACACATCTTCAGTCTCTAGGGGCACAGACCTTCCAATGCTACCACACATCTTCTATCTCTAGGGGCACAGACCTTCCAATGCTACCACACATCTTCAGTCTCTAGGGGCACAGACCTTCCAATGCTGCCACACATCTTCTATCTCTAGGGGCACAGACCTTCCAATGCTGCCACATGTCTTCTATCTCTAGGGGCACAGACCTTCCAATGCTGCCACATATCTTCAGTCTCTAGGGGCACAGACCTTCCAATGCTACCACACATCTTCAGTCTCTAGGGGCACAGACCTTCCAATGCTGCCACATATCTTCTATCTCTAGGGGCACAGACCTTCCAATGCTACCACACATCTTCTATCTCTAGGGGCACAGACCTTCCAATGCTGCCACATGTCTTCTATCTCTAGGGGCACAGACCTTCCAATGCTACCACACATCTTCAGTCTCTAGGGGCACAGACCTTCCAATGCTACCACACATCTTCAGTCTCTAGGGGCACAGACCTTCCAATGCTGCCACACATCTTCTATCTCTAGGGGCACAGACCTTCCAATGCTGCCACACATCTTCTATCTCTAGGGGCACAGACCTTCCAATGCTACCACACATCTTCAGTCTCTAGGGGCACAGACCTTCCAATGCTACCACACATCTTCAGTATCTAGGGGCACAGACCTTCCAATGCTGCCACATATCTTCTATCTCTAGGGGCACAGACCTTCCAATAGTGCCACATGTCTTCTATCTCTAGGGGCACAGACCTTCCAATAGTGCCACATATCTTCTATCTCTAGGGGCACAGACCTTCCAATAGTGCCACATATCTTCTATCTCTAGGGGCACAGACCTTCCAATAGTGCCACATATCTTCTATCTCTAGGGGCACAGACCTTCCAATGCTGCCACATATCTTCTATCTCTAGGGGCACAGACCTTCCAATAGTGCCACATGTCTTCTATCTCTAGGGGCACAGACCTTCCAATAGTGCCACATATATTCTATCTCTAGGGGCACAGACCTTCCAATAGTGCCACATATCTTCTATCTCTAGGGGCACAGACCTTCCAATGCTGCCACATATCTTCTATCTCTAGGGGCACAGACCTTCCAATACTGACACACTTTTTCTATCTCTAGGGGCACAGACCTTCCAATGCTGCCACATGTCTTCTATCTCTAGGGGCACAGACCTTCCAAAAAATCCACTGAGACATCCCCTCTACTGACGGTAATAGGTGTGGGTATAATGTCTGTGTTTCCAACCCCACCTGCAGTGGACGATGACAGGGCCGCTGGTGAGCAGAGCTTCCTCTCTTGCCTGCTCCACTTCCTGTACCAGCTCCAGGAGGGGCGGGGCTTTGTCTGGGGTCTTCTGGTCAGGCCAGGAGGTGTACCAGTACTGCCTGAGGCTGCGCTCCTCTCCATTACACTGTCTCACACACACACAAATACATTAAACACATGGTTTCCAGGTGTTTAATGCCATTACATTTGCATCGTAAAGGCCAATTTTATGAGCCGTTCTCCCCTCAGCAGCCTCCTGTGATGTCCTTGGCATTGGTGTATAGATGCATACTGTAGTATTAGTCTTACCTTCAGACTGAAGACCCTCAGGCTGTAGTCGTCCTCCTGGGTTACCGTGACAACCGTGATCAGGATGCCCTCATGGGACACAGAGTCCTCAGGCCAGTACTCTGCACATTTCTGTAAGGGGCAACAGAGAGCCAGAGTTCACATGGGCATTTACCTCTGGTCTACCTCTTTCTCCCTCCCTCCCTCCCACTCACCCTCCCACTCACCCTCCCTCCCTCCCACTCACTCACCCTCCCTCCCTCCCTCCCTCCCTCCCTCCCTCCCTCCCTCCCTACCTCATTCTTCTCCTCTAGGTTAGTGATCATAACGATTATAGGACAGCGTTCCTGCCACACCATCCTCCAGAAATCTCCCACCGTGTTGACTGTAGGACCTTGGGTAGCGATGTACGCCCGCTCCTCACCCCCGTAACCCTGTGGACAGCAACACTGTAGTTCTAGTGACAGCAACACAGTAGTTCTAGTGACAGCAACACAGTAGTTCTAGTGACAGCAACACAGTAGTTCTAGTGACAGCAACACTGTAGTTCTAGTGACAGCAACACTGTAGTTCTAGTGACAGCAACACAGTAGTTCTAGTGACAGCAACACTGTAGTTCTAGTGACAGCAACACTGTAGTTCTAGTGACAGCAACACAGTAGTTCTAGTGACAGCAACACAGTAGTTCTAATGACAGCAACACTGTAGTTCTAGTGACAGCAACACTGTAGTTCTAGTGACAGCAACACAGTAGTTCTAGTGACAGCAACACAGTAGTTCTAGTGACAGCAACACAGTAGTTCTAGTGACAGCAACACAGTAGTTCTAATGACAGCAACACTGTAGTTATAGTGACAGCAACACAGTAGTTCTAATGACAGCAACACAGTAGTTCTAGTGACAGCAACACAGTTTTTCTAGTGACAGCAACACAGTTTTTCTAGTGACAGCAACACAGTAGTTCTAGTGACAGCAACACAGTAGTTCTAGTGACAGCAACACAGTAGTTCTAGTGACAGCAACACCGTTTTTCTAGTGACAACAACACAGTAGTTCTAGTGACAGCAACACAGTAGTTCTAGTGACAGCAACACAGTAGTTCTCGCAGGACCATGGATGAAAAACTTGCACACAAGGCCCAAGCTTACAAGCCGCTGGGCCCTAATCGTCCACTTATGTGGCTTATTGGCTGGGACGGCACTGCTTGTACATGAATTAGTTGAGATGGAGCAGTAGGCAGACAGACACCTACCTGTAGGTAGTTAGAGAGAGACCTACCTGTATGTTGTTAGACAGAGACCTACCTGTATGTAGTTAGACAGAGACCTACCTGTATGTTGTTAGACAGAGACCTACATGTATGTTGTTAGACAGAGACCTACCTGTATGGTGTTAGACAGAGACCTACCTGTAGGTAGTTAGAGAGAGAGACCTACCTGTAGGTAGTTAGACAGAGACCTACCTGTAGGTAGTTAGAGAGAGACCTACCTGTATGTTGATAGACAGAGACATACCTGTATGGTGTTAGACAGAGACCTACCTGTATGGTGTTAGACAGAGACCTACCTGTAGGTAGTTAGAGAGAGACCTACCTGTATGGTGTTAGACAGAGACCTACCTGTATGGTGTTAGACAGAGACCTACCTGTATGGTGTTAGACAGAGACCTACCTGTAGGTAGTTAGAGAGAGACCTACCTGTATGGTGTTAGACAGAGACCTACCTGTAGGTAGTTAGACAGAGACCTACCTGTAGGTAGTTAGACAGAGACCTACCTGTATGGTGTTAGACAGAGACCCACCTGTATGTTGTTAGACAGAGACCTACCTGTAGGTAGTTAGACAGAGACCTACCTGTAGGTAGTTAGACAGAGACCTACCTGTATGGTGTTAGACAGAGACCCACCTGTATGTTGTTAGACAGAGACCTACCTGTATGGTGTTAGACAGAAACCTACCTGTAGGTAGTTAGACAGAGACCTACCTGTATGTTGTTAGACAGAGACCTACCTGTATGTTGTTAGACAGAGACCTACCTGTAGGTAGTTAGACAGAGACCTACCTGTAGGTAGTTAGACAGAGACCTACCTGTAGGTAGTTAGACAGAGACCTACCTGTATGGTGTTAGACAGAGACCTACCTGTATGTTGTTAGACAGAAACCTACCTGTATGTTGTTAGACAGAGACCTACCTGTAGGTAGTTAGCATTGATGTAGGTCCTGAGGAATTCATCTTCATCTGCTGTCTGGAGGATCACTCTACTGTGTGTGTCTGGAAAACACAGGACCATATCACAAGACCCAGACAACTGTGTGTGTGTGTGTGTGTGTGTGTGTGTGTGTGTGTGTGTGTGTGTGTGTGTGTGTGTGTGTGTGTGTGTGTGTGTGTGTGTGTGTGTGTGTGTGTGTGTGTGTGTGTGTGTGTGTGTGTGTGTGTGTGTGTGTGTGTGTGTGTCTGCTTTTATTCAGTGAGCGTTTCGAAATGACTGCTGTTGGGAGTGTGTCCACTCACTGGGCAGGATGGTCTTGTAGCGGTTCTTCCTCACCAGCCCTGGGTAGTTGTACTCCTTTGGGTCCACAAAGTTCATGGGAGTTTCCTGGAAACAGAACAATGGATCTACAGTAGCTTAATGATGTGTGGTTGTGTCCAGGAAATGGTGTCCCTGGTGCATGATTGTGTGTGCTCATCTTGGTTTGTGTCTATTGCACACACAGTTTAGACCAGGGTTGCCCAAAGTCGGGGCTCGCAAAGGGGGTCCCAGGAATGAGTTTGGGAAACTTTGGTTGACACTAATAGTGAGTGTGTACATCTACCTTAGAGAATGTGTGATTGTGTAGACCTACCTCTGTCTTAGAGAGAGTGTGTGTGTGATTGTGAGTGTATATCTCAGCCTAAAGGTGTAATGCATCCTCTATAGAGCTGAGAATGCTAATGCATTTCACTGTGTCAACATCTCATACACTGTTTACAGTAGCCTCTGGATGTTGAGAGCTCCTTGGTGGGTTTGTGTGTTACTCACATAGAACTCTGCCTGTAGGGCTTGGTCGTCCATAGCGCGTGTGTGTAGCTGGGCAGGGCTGAGTGCGTTTGTTCCCTCTCTCAGGTACTCCTTGGCAGTCTGGTCTCTGGGGGGAGAGCTGGGCACCGTAGCCATAGGGCTCCGTACAGCCAGGAGAACACATGTCCAGGGTCAGGGACACGTTGGAGCCCCTCCTAACACACACACACACACCCATAGGATGGCACAGACGCATATACTGTAATCCCCAAGGTATTTTTAACTCAAATAATTCTAGTAAATTCAACACATTATTTCTTCAAATGTTTATGTTGTACTGACTTAAAACTAAATGAGAAGTCAGATCAACACATTTAAAAAAGTTAGGATAACGAATGAACTTTTTTCCCAGCATGCTCTACTGCAGAGTAGATGTTTTTATAATATTTTTTACATATGTGTTTTTGCATGTACATTGAGTGATTCATTTATCATTTTTATGCTACACAAAGATAAATAACATATTTTTCTAAATGAATCCAATCATTTTTTGCACCCATTGCAGAAATAGTTGTTCCAGTTTTAAAAGGTTAGCTAGTCTGTTTACTCCATTTTCAACTCTGTCTGTTATAATGAATGCAGTTTCAGGTTAATATAATTCGGTTGGCTATTCTACATTTTGCTGGAACCCAATAAGAGTTACATGTCACTTTGCTGGTCAACATAATGTGACTTGCAGGTATGGTTGGGAAATTATTGTAAATTTCCCTGGCTTTCCACAAATCCTGGTTGGAAGGTTCCTGGAAATCCTTCAACCAGGATTTTTAGGAAATTTGGGAAAATTACTGGAATTTTATTAGGCCTCAAAATAAGTCCTCATGGGATATGTAATGTCATTAAGTTTCATGATAAGATTTGCCGAGCAACTCACTTGGTGAAGGCCACAGGACCGAAAATGAATGAGTTCACTAATACTGCTTTCACATATGATTTACGGTATTTTGCCTGTAACAAAGTGTGGCTAATGTTTTTATGTCGCCTTTACAAACAGGCCCATTTCTACCCTATGCTGGCCTGCATATGCCTTTTAAACCTCCCGTGTACATGTCTGCATGCCGGTGACGAGTGGTAGTAGTGGTGTGCAGATGTAGGTGGGTGTCTATTTTAATAAATCCATTGAATATATACCATTAAAAATAAACCCATTATTAATTCGTTCAGGCAGGCCCTGAGAAATATTATCACACTAAGAACATGTATTTTTAAAAGTATAGGATAGCAAATTTTGAGTTTAATTATGTAACATCCACACTGTAAAACCGAACGAGTTCTGGCTACTCAAACATTTTGAGTAAACTGATTAAGAAACGTAAATAGCTGAAGTGAGCTGTACTACTTTCATATGAGTAATACAAATGCAATTTTTTTTGAGTAAGGTATACTTAAATTGAATGACTTCTCAATTAGTTTTGAGTTAGTACCACATAGACATTTTAAGTAATAACGACTTTTCATTGACATTGAGCATTTCAGTAAAACAATGCCTTGGGGTTTACAGCGCAAATTAATGATATCAATAGTTCATTATTTTGTTCATTAAAACAGACAAGACATACCGACCCCAATCACAGTCGACACACATATTGTATAGTAAGAATATAATGGAATATAACAGAATAAAATACTAATCATATTTTTCCCTTACAAGTGGTGACAGTCACCCATGGAACCGCTGTCATCAAAAAAGTCCTTGCTTTTTTGATCCACATTTCATCTCTTTCATACCCTCACTCCACTTTGTTGGGGAGCAAGTGTAGGGTCTTACATTGAGAGTGTCTTCATCATGATACCGATAGAAAATAATAGCAATCCTATTTTCAAAAGCATGCGAGTCTCGTGTTCATATTTTACAACCTGGCGATCCAGCAAAATAATAGACCTACACTTGATTTAGGCTACATTATTGCATGTTAAATGTTTCGGATCAGTGATAGAGGAGCAAATGAATAGATGAGCTATACATCCTACACTTATTTGCCCAGCCAGAAAATAATTAACCAATAGCCTACACAGACAGAGATTCAGTGAAACAATTGAGACAAGTCATACTTTTGGTTGGGAATAGGTCTAGGATACTAAGCGCTGCTAGTGAAGAGAACAATATTAAACTACATAACATGCTGGCAAAATGTTCTAATAAATTAGCCAATTAGACAAGATGATCATGATCAGCACTCACCTCAATTGAGCTAACATTTCCCCAGCCTAACCAATATCAAAAGCAGATTCAGTGGAAACAAAAATGTCACATTGATTGATTTTAATCAAGAGTAGACCCCATCCCACGCTTATCTCGAAGCAGCGCGAAAGCACTGTCCCGCTGAAAAGGGTGCGGAAATGATCATCTCGTTGACCACAAGCGGGAAGGCTTTTGCTTCAAATGTATTACAACGATTAGATCACTTTGGGAGTTTCAGTAAGAAACTATTTCATACAATCCTTCAATTGAATTCGTCTACTTTAGTCCATTATTTTCGTCATTCAGTGATATTTATTCCCACAGTAAGTCTTTCTGGATCCACCCAGTTGTGGTTGAGGAAACAGTGCATGTCTCGCAAAGTTTACAACTGCCAAGAGGAAAAATAGATGCATACCCATACAGGGTTCTTCTGTTTGTCCCCATAGGGGAATCCTTTTCCGTGCTGGCTTTGCAGAGGGTTTATGTAGGGTTCTTCAAAGAACCCACTGTATATGGTTCTAGACACAACCCTCTATGAAGGGTTCTACCAGGAACCATTTTATCATCTAAAAGTTATTCCTAGAACCCTCTATGAACGGTTACATCAGCCTTATTATCCTTTCAAATTTAATTATTTATGACAATACATTACATACACTGAGTATACAAAACATTATTTCCATGACATAGACTGACCAGGTGAATCCAGGTGAAAGCTATGATCCCTTATTAATGTGTAAGTCGCTCTGGATGAGAGCGTCTGCTAAATGACTTAAATGTAATGTAAATGTAATGTCACCTGTTAAATCCACTGTGTAGACAGGTTAAATAATGATTTTTAAGCCTTGAGACAGTTGAGACATGGATTGTGTATGTGTGCCATTCAGAGCGTGAATGGGCAAGACAATATTTCAGTGCCTTTGAATGGGGTATGGTAGGACGTGCCAGGCGAACCGGTTTGTGTCAAGAACTGCAACACTGCAGGGTCTTGCATGCTTAACAGTTTCCCGTGTATCAAGAACGGTCCACCACCCAATGGACATTCAGGCAACTTGACACAACTGTGGGAATCATTGGAGTCAACATGGGCCAGTATTCCTGTGGAACCCTTTCAACACCTTGTAGAGTCCATGCCCCGACATATGTAGATTGTTCTGAGGGCGAAAGGGGGGGCAACCCAATATTAGGAAGGTTTTCTTAATGTTTTGTACACTCGGTGTATATCATAAGGCCTTTCTTTGAGGGCCTAGTTATACCCTAACTCAGTGATGTTCAGAATCTCCTGGTTTACAGGCCACATCAAGCCTGCAAATAGCATTATGCTGGCTTGCAAAGTGATATTGAATTCCTATTGCAATCCAGCCAGAGTTAGGATATATCCAACAAGTGGAATTGTTAATCTGATCGTATCAGTTCTTGGTAGAACCCTTTCCCTCCACACATAACCCCTTTGGAACCCTTCTTTCTAACACTGTAGCAACCATCAACAGTTTAAGACAGAGCCATATATATGGTGTGTCAATGCCGCCTCAGCATTACGGCTACGTTTCATACTAAACCATAGGCAGAACTTTACGGAAATTATTACTAGGTCATTAGGCAGAAAAACACGTTTTGGCTTTGATACCAGCAATATCTTTGAGATATAAAGAAAAGGTGGAAAAAAGTTGGTGGTGAAGTGTTTAAAAAAGCCTTTTTAAACACTACATGTTTGCATGTCTTGCTGTTCAGGAAAATCCTCAGCAACAAAAGAGTGTTCTGGGTTTGGCGCTCCCCTCGAGTTCGTGCAGTGGGGGAGATCTTCCTGGGCTTTTCTCAGCCTTGTCTCAGGGTACAGTACGTTGGTGGTTGAAGATATCCCCACTAATAGTGTGGGGGCTGTGCTTTGGCAAAGTGGGTGGGGTTATATCCTGCTTGGTTGCCCCGTCCGGGGGTATCGTCGGACGGGGCCACAGTGTCTCCCGAACCCTCCTGTCTCAGCTTCCAGTATTTATGCTGTAATAGTTTGTGTTGGGGGGCTAGGGTCAGTCTGTTATATCTGGAGTATTTCTCCTGTCTTATCCGGTGTCCTTTGTGAATTTAAGTCTAATTCTCTCTCTCTACCTCTCCCTCCCCTCCAAGAGAACCTGAGTCCTGGGACCATGCCTCAGGAATACCTGGCCTGATGACTCCTCGCTGTCCCCAGTCCACTTGGTTGTGCTGCTGCTCCAGTTTCAACTGTTCTGCCTGCGGCTATGGAAGCCTGACCTATTCACCGGACATGCTACCTTGTCCCGGACCTGCTGTTTTCGACTCTCTCTCCCTCTACCGCACCTGCTGTCTCTAACTATGAATGCTCGGCTATGAAAAGCCAACTGACATTTACTCCTGAGGTGCTGACCTGTTGCACCCTCTACAACCACTTTGACTAGTATTATTATTTGACCCTACTGGTCGTCTGTGAACGTTTGAACATCTTGGCCATGTACTGCTATAATCTCAACCCGGCACAGACAGAAGAGGACTAGCCATGTCACGTTCATCGTAAGGAGGAGACCAAAGAGCAGCGTGATACGAATACATACTCTTTAATAAAAGAAGAAACAATAAACAAACGTGACGCTATATAAACCGAGTGCAGGCAACACATAGACAATAACCCACAAAATACCCAAGGAATATAGCTACCTAAATATGGTCCCCAATCAGAAACAACGATAAACAGCTGCCTCTGATTGAGAACCAACCTAGGCAACCATAGACATAAAAACACCTAGACTAGGGACAGCCCCATAAACATACAAAAACACATATATCACCCTCGTCACACCCTGACCTAACCAAAATAATAATGAAAACAAAGAATACTAAGGTCAGGGCGTGACAAGCCATCCGTCAGAGCCTGGTTCCTCTCTAGGTTTCTTCCTAGGTTCCTTTTTCCTATGTTCCTGAGTTTTTCCTAGCCACCGTCCTTCTACACCTGCATTGCTTGCTGTTTGGGGTTTTAGGCTGGGTTTCTGTATAGCACTTTGTGACATCGGCTGATGTAAAAATGGCTTTATAAATACATTTGATTGATCATATTAAAATCCTACATCTGTACAATTCACTTGAAAAGGCAAGGCACACTGGGAAATTATATTGGAGTGGTGGCTTAGTGGGTGAGTTACTCAAAATGTTCAAGCTGACAACTCAACTCTGGACCCCCTGCAGGGTCACAGTGACAATCGATTTGAGTAATGACCACAGAATCACTTTAAGTAACTGTTTTTTCCCCTGTTTTTTTCCTCACCTTTATGTAACCAGGTAGGCAAGTTGAGAACAAGTTCTCATTTACAATTGTGACCTGGCCAAGATAAAGCAAAGCAGTTCGACACATAGAACAACAGAGTTACACATTGAGACAAACAAACAGTCAATAATACAGTAGAAACAAGTCTATATACGATGTGAGCAAATGAGGTGAGAAGGGAGGTAAAGGAAAAAAAAGGCCATGGTGGCAAAGTAAATACAATATAGCAAAGAAAACACTGGAATGGTAGATTTGCAGTGGAAGAATGTGCAAAGTAGACATAAAAATAATGGGGTGCAAAGGAGCAAAATAAATAAAATCAAATAAATACAGTAGGGAAAGAGGTAGTTGTTTGAGCTAAATTATAGGTGGGCTATGTACAGGTGCAGTAATCTGTGAGCTGCTCTGACAGCTGGTGCTTAAAGCTAGTGAGGGAGATAAGTGTTTCCAGTTTCAGAGATTTTTGTAGTCATTGGCAGCAAAGAACTGAAAGGTTAGGCGGCCAAAGAAAGAATTGGTTTTGGGGGTGACCAGAGAGAAATACCTGCTGGAGGTGGGAGATGCTATGGTGACCAGTGAGCTGAGATAAAGGGGGACTTTACCTAGCAGGGTCTTGGAGATGACATGGAGCCAGTGCGTTTGGCGACGAGTATGAAGAGAGGGCCAGCCAACGAGAGCGTACAGGTCGTACAGATATATGAACATTAGGGTTTACAGTGTACAAGAAAAATGTATTGCAATTGTGCACACACACACATACCCCCCCGGAGACCACCTCTCCACCTCCATCCTCCCACTGACCTCTCTTGCAGGCCCACAGGTGTAACAGAGAGGGTGGTGATGTCCCCCTCCGTCCTGGTGTCCAGACCCAGGTCAAAGACAGGTGTCTGGGGTTCAGCTTCTAGGTCCATCAGGTCCTCCTGGGCATCTGTCCACTCTGACAGGGTGAAGGAAGGCTGGCGACTCACTGACTGACGTCTGTCCCCGTGGTTAGTCACCACCGTCGTGGGCCACCACGCTTCACCGTACCCCAACTTACACACAATGCGGTAGATCTGGAGACACAATATCAAAATGCACATTTCATGGAAATGATAAGAGCCGTCTCGAGGTCACAGTAGACATTGTCTTATGTGCAAAATATGTTGAAAATGTACTGCAAAGATTTGAAGAGAGAAGAGAGCAACAGTGCCTGGACTTTGAAATAATTCTCTACAAGTCCCTGCCTGTGTAGGATAAGTGAAAGGCAGAACCACCTGCAGCACCTGCCTCCTCTCTGTCCCACACCCACATGCCAGGACTGAGAGATACAAGAGATCCCCTTACTTCTGACATCGTATTACTGAGACTGAGTCTTCCCATCTAGATTGTGTGTAATTGTTTTCTTTCTTGATGCTAGCCATACAGTATTTACAACTGCCACATGGATATTATAGCACTTGAAAAGCCGTTGGAAATACGTATTTGTGGTTTCAAGACATCTGTTTGGTTAAAACGATTTTGGAAAGAATTTGTCAAATTCTCCTCATTGGGAGGTCAGATCATGTGAGAGCCGTGCAGCGTTCATCAGGGTGTGAGAGATGCCTACCATGAAGATAATGACAGCCATGCCGATGCCTTCGGTGGCGTGGAGAAGCCAGTAGTTCTTGGTCTTCTCCATCTCCACCAACACGCACACAGACTGTTTAACACACACACAGAGAGAGAGAGAGAAAAAGTGGAACACAGCAGTATCAACATCAGCATCAGACAAGCTGGCTCATGTCATCAGCCAGACGAAAATGACATCAACACAATAAGCAGCGTGTCACAAGCCAGACAAACATCACAGAGCAATACACCAAGCAACAGAGGTCGCAATAAATCGCAACAATGTAAAGTACAGCTTGAGTCTTTATCAAACGTTGCTCTGCCACCACCTTAAAGTCCTGTGTTGTGTTACAATTTCAGTGTACCGGCATGTTCAGGTACTCACGTCCACTCCAAACACAGGGTTGAATGATAGAAGGACACCCAGGTAGAAGTCTAAAAGCTGCAAGGCTTTGTAGAAGGCTGGGAACAACTCGTTACCATCCACCATAAAGAAGACCCAATAACCCTGAGAGCAGAGAATGAGAGGAGAGGAGGGGAGGAGAAGAGGAGGGGAGGAGGAGAGGAGAGGAGAGGAGGAGAAGAGGAGAGGAGAGGAGAAGAGGGAGGCGAGGAAGAGGAGAGGGAGGGGAGGAGAAGGCGAGGAGAGAGGAGAGGGAGGAGGAGAGGAGAGAGGAGGAGAGGAAGAGGAGAGGAGAGAGGAAGAGGAGAGGAGAGGAGAGGAGAGGAGAGGAGAAGAGGGGAGGAGAGGAAGAGGAGAAGAAGAGGGGAGGAGAAGAGGAGAGGAAGAGGAGAGGAAGAGGAGAAGAGGAGGGGAGGAGAGGAGAAGGGGATAGAAAAGGAGGAGTCATTTTGTAGTAATAAATCATAAAACAGACAATATCCGGACAGTATCCTACAAAAAGGACAGAATATTTTCTTGTTCATTCAGTTTCCAAAAAAGCCAGGACATTTTCTATGAGAAGGAAAGCTTCAATTGAAATAAATGCAGATAAAACCAGTAAATATAGGCAATGCAGACTTTGTTTTTTTTGTATCTGACAAGAACAGTTAGTTTCACAGCTAGTTCTATTCCACCTGTGGTCACTCCTACTTGCATTCATGAAAACTCTTAGTTTCTACAACATCCTTGGCCTTAGTGCTGACCCACCGTGATTTGGGAAATGGTGCAGAGCACGGCACACCAGTGCATCCCCATGATGACTATGTAAAACGTGTCCCTCCACAGTATCTCTGGGTCCTTTGGGGGGCTGTTCCCCCGTCCTGGGTTTGCATCAGGGCTTGGGGGGCCATCCCCTGGTTGAGAGAATTTGTTGTCTGTCGTTGGGAGGTCGTCCAGCCACATGGGGTCTTCATCTGGCTTTAGGAAGATGGAGTCCTCCGTCTGGGAACGGGTCGAGCTGCTCAGACGTCTGTTCATGATCCCCCTGAGGCAATACAGTCATATGATGGGTGCCATGATCTGCACAAATGCAAATGAGCACCCTCAGCCAAACCTCCAAACAGACATTGAGCCTGTTGCAGCTCAATCGTGTGGTGTGTGTGTTGTGTCTATCCTGCTGGCCTATTCAGTTGAGTAGCTGCACTGCTTGGAGTGGCTCTCCTCCCCTGATCCTCTTGTCACATTAAAATAGTCTATATATGTGTGTGTGTGGTGTGTGTGTGTGTGTGTGTGTGTGTGTGTGTGTGTGTGTGTGTGTGTGTGTGTGTGTGTGTGTGTGTGTGTGTGTGTGTGTGTGTGTGTGTGTGTGTGTGTGTGTGTGTGTGTGTGTGTGTGTGTGTGTGTGTGTGTGTGTGTGCGTGCGTGTGTGTGTGTGTGTGTGTGTGTGTGTGTGTGTGTGTGTGTGTGTGTGTGTGTGTGTGTGTGTGTGTGTGTGTGTGTGTGTGTGTGTGTGTGTGTGTGTGTGTGTGTGTGGGGTGTGTGTGTGTGTTTGTGGTGTGTGTTTGTGTGTGTGTGCGTGATGTGTGTCGAGGGAGGGATGAGTTAGGGGGTGTGTTTACAGCTCCGACTGTCTCCATGGCAACATAGTGTTTCTCATCCGTCCCTGGCATAATCATCCACTGACAACACGCACATTATTCAGAGTCCTCTTCTGTCCCACTCCTGACACATCAGTAAGGGTGCTGCTTCCATTTGCCTGATTGCTGACGCGTTTGTCTGTGTGTGTTTGTCCGTCTCTCTGTGTGTGTGTGTGTGTGTTTGTGTGTGTGTGTGCTTCTCTCTGTGTGTGTGTGTGTGTGTGTTGTCTGTGTCTGTGTCTGTGTCTGTGTCTGTGTCTGTGTCTGTGTGTGTGTGTGTGTGTGTGTGTGTGTGTGTGTGTGTGTGTGTGTGTGTGTGTGTGTGTGTGTGTGTGTGTGTGTGTGTGTGTGTGTGTGTGTGTGTGTGTGTGTGTGTGTCCACTTTGTAAGTCGCTCTGGATAAGAGCGTCTGCTAAATGACTTAAATGTAATGTAAATGTGTGTGTGTGTGTGTGTGTGTGTGTGTGTGTGTGTGTGTGTGTGTGTGTGTTGTGTGTGTGTGTGTGTGTGTGTGTGTGTGTGTGTGTGTGTGTGTGTGTGTGTGTGTGTGTGTGTGTGTGTGTGTGTGTCTGTGTCTGTGTCTGTGTTTGTGTGTGTGTGTGTGTGTGTGTGTGTGTGTGTGTGTGTGTGTGTGTGTGTGTGTGTTCTGTGTGTGTGTGTGTGTGTGTGTGTGTGTGCTTCTCTGTGTGTGTGTGTGTGTGTGTGTGTGTGTGTGTGTGTGTGTGTGTGTGTGTGTGTGTGTGTGTGTGTGTGTGTGTGTGTGTGTGTGTGTGTGTGTGTGTGTGTGTGTGTGTGTCTGTGTCTGTGTCTGTGTCTGTGTGTGTGCTTCTCTCTGTGTGTGTGTGTCTGTCAGACTCTAACTGGAGGTCTATGTTACAATAGAATTACACATGACATATAACTCTCTTAGAGTGTGGCACAGCCTGTTCTCGTATTCAAAACAAGATTTCTCATCGAATCTAACATTTTCTCACAAAATGTACAGGCAACTACTACATTAATGCTTGTTAATGTCACAATCCAGGTAGACTTGCAGACTTGCAGTTCTATCCTATATCACTTCTGATGCTTGTAGACACTAATTCACCCATTCTGTTATTATAATATATTGTCATTTTGTTGTTGTAGTTGCTCCTTTGCACCCCAGTATCTCTACAACATTCATCTTCTGCACACCTATCACTCCAGTGTTACTTACTAAATTGTAATTACTTCGCCACTACGGCCTATATATTGTCTTACCTCCCTAATCGTACCTCATTCACACTGTATATAGATGTTTTTCTATGGTGTTACAGACTATGTTTGTTTATGCCATGTTTAACTCTGTGTTGTTGTTTGTGTCGCACTGCTTTGCTTTATCTTGGCCAGGTCGCAGTTGTAAATGAGAACTTGTTCTCAACTGGCCCACCTGGTTAAATAAAGGTGAAATAATAAAATAAATAATAAAAAATAATAATACATTCTCTTTACAGCTGGACATCCTTGACTTTTCGGTCGTCACCAGTTACCACAGCTACAAACGTATAAGCACCACCTATTTCTACAATTTATCTTCTGAAAATCAGATTATAAATAGAACCTTAACCTTAACCACATACCTAACATTAAAATAAGCCTAGGAACAGTGGGTTAACTGCCTGTTCAGGGGCAGAGCGACAGATTTGTACCTTGTCAGCTCGGGGGTTTGAATTTGCAACCTTCCGGTTACTCGTCCAACTCTCTAACCACTAGGCTACCCTGCCGTTTTCATACATTTTTAAGATAATTGACAAGTCTGTCTTTGTGGCTGTGGTAATTAGTGGAATCTTTCCTTTCAGCTGTTTAATTGAATAATCACACTGCTCATCTAGCCAATGAGGAAGTCTGAGAAGGTCAGGTGACTTACCTATGAAAGGTCTACTGGAATGAAGTCAGATCACATGATCAGGTCAAATCCTGTATCCCGTGGCAACCACCAGTTGTCGGCCATGTTGTGTGATAGAATCAGTCCTGGAAAAGAGAAGAAGAATAACAGAATTATGAAATCAGTCCAGAAGAAAATGAGTTTTTAAACTCAGATAAGCTGTGAATGAATCCAATCCAATAACCATTCAAATAAATCACAAGCAGTAAAATAAAGTGGTCCTTCTGAAGAGATTAGTAAACCAGTGTAGTCCAGTGATATACCGGATTATTCTCACCAGTCCCCAACTGGGATGTGATGAGAGGAGGATGGAGTTGGAAGGTAAACAAGTAAACTATCAATCAATCTCCCTCTCAGCTAACCTCCACCCTCCTCTCGCTCTCTCTCTCTCTCTCTCTCTCTCTCTCTCTCTCTCTCTCTCTCTCTCTCTCTCTCTCTCTCCCTCTCTCTCTTTATTTCTCTCTCTCTGGAAATCCACACCAACCAGACACGGACCCAGTCAGTCAGTCAGTCAATCAGTCAATCAGACAAAAACATTGAAATGACATCAGGCACAATGAAACAGTCAGACCGACCCAGTCAAACAGTCAGACCGACCCAGTCCAATCTGCCGGCTACACAAGCATCAGTTTCGCTGTCTCTCTTTCCATCTCTACCACACTGTCTCTTTGCCTCTGTCTGTCTCTCTCCATCCCTCGTTCTCCCCCCCGCTCTATCCCCCTGCCCCCTCCTCTTTCTCTCCCACCTCACTCTCTCCCCCTCGTTCTCTCTCCTCCACTTTCTCTCTCCTCCTCTTTCTCTCTCCTCCTCTTTCTCTCTCCTCCTCTTCTCTCTCCTCCTCTTTCTCTCTCCTCCTCTTTCTCTCTCCTCCTCATTCTCTCTCCTCTTTCTCTCTCCTCTTTCTCTCTCCTCCTCTTTCTCTCTCCTCCTCGTTCTCTCTCCTCTTTCTCTCTCCTCCTCGTTCTCTCTCCTCCTCTTTCTCTCTCCTCCTCGTTCTCTCTCCTCCTCTTTCTCTCTCCTCTTTCTCTCTCCTCCTCGTTCTCTCTCCTCCTCTTTCTCTCTCCTCCTCTTTCTCTCTCCTCCTCGTTCTCTCTCCTCCTCTTTCTCTCTCCTCCTCTTTCTCTCTCCTCCTCGTTCTCTCTCCTCCTCTTTCTCTCTCCCTCTCTTTTTTTCCCTCTCTTTATTTCCTCTCCTTCTTTACTGGAATGGGTGACCTCAGCAGAATATGAGACCACACATAGTGTGTGTGTGTGTGTGTGTGTGTGTGTGTGTGTGTGTGTGTGTGTGTGTGTGTGTGTGTGTGTGTGTGTGTGTGTGTGTGTGTGTGTGTGTGTGTGTGTGTGTGTGTGTGTGTGTGTGTGTGTGTGTGTGTGTGTGTGCGAGTGAGCGGATGTTGAACAGAGGGGTGCTGCTTTGAGTATTTTTCTCTCTCCGCTCGCTGCAAAGGTGGGTTTGAAGTGATGACGCCAGTCAGGCTGGCTAGTAACCATGGCAACACACACACACTCTCCTCAAACAGGCTGCAGCATTGAGAGTGTTTTGTATCAAAAGCGATGGTTTAAGTTCACTGAGGTCCTTCATCTCATTGTATGTATGGCTGAGTGGATGGACAGATGAGTGGATGGATTTATGGATTGATGGATTTATGGATGGATTTGTGGATTGATGGATTTATGGATGAAATGATAAAGCAGCACAATTTTGCGTGAATGTTGCTTAAAGCACTGACGCTGTAAAGCTTGCATTTCAGTTACCATGGTAACGATGAGCATATCACGCACAAACAAACACACACACACACACACACACACGTATCAGAGCGAGGTGTACAGTATACCGCTGAGACAATGATATGTATACATTCTATGAAGTATGTACACATTCTATATGCTCACATTCTATAGCGAGTGGTCGCATCGGCACTTCGCTCCCGCGGGTAGTATAACTTTTTCATTACATTTCATTACATTTCATTATATTTCATTATAGCACAACGGTTTGATTTGTCTAATCTTAGCAATTTCTTCTCAGCTAGCTACATAGCCGTCTTTGTATCAAAGATAATTGCGTAATTATCGTATTTTGCCGTCCTAACGTAGTCTTCACTAGCCAGCTAGCTAACATCCACTGATTAGCTGCACTGGAGAAACTATTACACTCAACTGAACGACTTGATTAGTGTAGTGTTAGCTAGCTACATAGCTGTCTTTGCTGTCTTCGTATCTTCGTATCCAAGATAATTGTGTTGTTTAGGTTTAGAGTGTGTAGTCTTAGAGTGATTATCTTAATTTACCGAGGTTAGCTAGCCAGCTATTTGTCGTCCTTAACGTAGGAGACTCTGCTAGCTAGCCAACGCTAGCCAACGTCTTCTGAATAGAACTCAACAACCCGGTCGCATTCACAGGTAGTATCACATTTTCACTTCATTTCATTACAGTACAACGGTTTGATTTGTTTGATCGTAGCTAGCTACATAGCTAGCTACATAGCCGTCTTTGTATCAAAGATAATTGTGTAGTCTAGAGCGATTTTCTAGGTTCGCTAGCCAGCTATTGTCGTTCTTTTAACGCAACGTAACGTAAACAACACTGCTAGCTAGCCAGCTAGCCCCCGAATAGCAACACTGCAGAAACTATTACACTCAACGGAACGACTTGATTAGTGTAGTGTCAACAACGCACCCACTGCCAGCTAGCCTACTTCAGCAGTACTGTATCATTTTAATCATTTTAGTCAATAAGATTCTTGCTACGTAGCTTAACTTTCTGAACATTCGAGACATGTAGTCCACTTGTCATTCCAATCTCCTTTGCATTAGCGTAGCCTCTTCTGTAGCCTGTCAACTATGTGTCTGTTTATCCCTGTTCTCTCCTCTCTGCACAGACCATACAAACGCTCCACACCGCGTGGCCGCGGCCACCCTACTCTGGTGGTCCCAGCGCGCACGACCCACGTGGAGTTCCAGGTCTCCGGTAGCCTCTGGAACTGCCAATCTGCGGTCAACAAGGCAGAGTTCATCTCAGCCTATGCCTCCTCCAGTCCCTCGACTTCTTGGCACTGACGGAAACATGGATCACCACAGACAACACTGCTACTCCTACTGCTCTCTCTTCGTCCGCCCACGTGTTCTCGCACACCCCGAGAGCTTCTGGTCAGCGGGGTGGTGGCACCGGGATCCTCATCTCTCCCAAGTGGTCATTCTCTCTTTCTCCCCTTACCCATCTGTCTATCGCCTCCTTTGAATTCCATGCTGTCACAGTTACCAGCCCTTTCAAGCTTAACATCCTTATCATTTATCGCCCTCCAGGTTCCCTCGGAGAGTTCATCAATGAGCTTGATGCCTTGATAAGCTCCTTTCCTGAGGACGGCTCACCTCTCACAGTTCTGGGCGACTTTAACCTCCCCACGTCTACCTTTGACTCTTTCCTCTCTGCCTCCTTCTTTCCACTCCTCTCCTCTTTTGACCTCACCCTCTCACCTTCCCCCTACTCACAAGGCAGGCAATACGCCGACCTCATCTTTACTAGATGCTGTTCTTCCACTAACCTCATTGCAACTCCCCTCCAAGTCTCCGACCACTACCTTGTATCCTTTTCCCTCTCGCTCTCATCCAACACCTCCCACACTGCCCCTACTCGGATGGTATCGCGCCGTCCCAACCTTCGCTCTCTCTCCCCGCTACTCTCTCCTCTTCCATCCTATCATCTCTTCCCTCCGCTCAAACCTTCTCCAACCTATCTCCTGATTCTGCCTCCTCAACCCTCCTCTCCTCCCTCTCTGCATCCTTTGACTCTCTATGTCCCCTATCCTCCAGGCCGGCTCGGTCCTCCCCTCCCGCTCCGTGGCTCGATGACTCATTGCGAGCTCACAGAACAGGGCTCCGGGCAGCCGAGCGGAAATGGAGGAAAACTCACCTCCCTGCGGACCTGGCATCCTTTCACTCCCTCCTCTCTACATTTTCCTCCTCTGTCTCTGCTGCTAAAGCCACTTTCTACCACGCTAAATTCCAAGCATCTGCCTCTAACCCTAGGAAGCTCTTTGCCACCTTCTCCTCCCTCCTGAATCCTCCTCCCCCTCCCCCTCCTCCCTCTCTGCAGATGACTTCGTCAACCATTTTGAAAAGAAGGTCGACGACATCCGATCCTCGTTTGCTAAGTCAAACGACACCGCTGGTTCTGCTCACACTGCCCTACCCTGTGCTCTGACCTCTTTCTCCCTCTCTCTCCAGATGAAATCTCGCATCTTGTGACGGCCGGCCGCCCAACAACCTGCCCGCTTGACCCTATCCCCTCCTCTCTTCTCCAGACCATTTCCGGAGACCTTCTCCCTTACCTCACCTCGCTCATCAACTCATCCCTGACCGCTGGCTACGTCCCTTCCGTCTTCAAGAGAGCGAGAGTTGCACCCCTTCTGAAAAAACCTACACTCGATCCCTCCGATGTCAACAATTACAGACCAGTATCCCTTCTTTCTTTTCTCTCCAAAACGCTTGAACGTGCCGTCCTTGGCCAGCTCTCCCGCTATCTCTCTCTGAATGACCTTCTTGATCCAAATCAGTCAGGTTTCAAGACTAGTCATTCAACTGAGACTGCTCTCCTCTGTATCACGGAGGCGCTCCGCACTGCTAAAGCTAACTCTCTCTCCTCTGATCTCATCCTTCTAGATCTATCGGCTGCCTTCGATACTGTGAACCATCAGATCCTCCTCTCCACCCTCTCCGAGTTGGGCATCTCCGGCGCGGCCCACGCTTGGATTGCGTCCTACCTGACAGGTCGGTCCTACCAGGTGGCGTGGCGAGAATCTGTCTCCTCACCACGCGCTCTCACCACTGGTGTCCCCCAGGGCTCTGTTCTTGGCCCTCACCCAAGTCACTTGGCTCTGTCATAACCTCACATGGTCTCTCCTATCATTGCTATGCAGACGACACACAATTAATCTTCTCCTTTCCCCCTTCTGATGACCAGGTGGCGAATCGCATCTCTGCATGTCTGGCAGACATATCAGTGTGGATGACGGATCACCACCTCAAGCTGAACCTCGGCAAGACGGAGCTGCTCTTCCTCCCGGGGAAGGACTGCCCGTTCCATGATCTCGCCATCACGGTTGACAACTCCATTGTGTCCTCCTCCCAGAGCGCCAAGAACCTTGGCGTGATCCTGGACAACACCCTGTCGTTCTCAACCAACATCAAGGCGGTGGCCCGTTCCTGTAGGTTCATGCTCTACAACATCCGCAGAGTACGACCCTGCCTCACACAGGAAGCGGCGCAGGTCCTAATCCAGGCACTTGTCATCTCCCATCTGGATTTCTGCAACTCGCTGTTGGCCGGGCTCCCTGCCTGTGCCATTAAACCCCTTCAACTCATCCAGAACGCCGCAGCCCGTCTGGTGTTCAACCTTCCCAAGTTCTCTCACGTCACCCCGCTCCTCCGTTCTCTCCACTGGCTTCCAGTTGAAGCTCGCATCCGCTACAAGACCATGGTGCTTGCCTACGGAGCTGTGAGGGAACGGCACCTCAGTACCTCCAGGCTCTGATCAGGCCCTACACCCAAACAAGGGCACTGCGTTCATCCACCTCTGGCCTGCTCGCCTCCCTACCACTGAGGAAGTACAGCTCCCGCTCAGCCCAGTCAAAACTGTTCGCTGCTCTGGCCCCCCCAATGGTGGAACAAACTCCATCACGACGCCAGGACAGCGGAGTCAATCACCACCTTCCGGAGACACCTGAAACCCCACCTCTTTAAGGAATACCTAGGATAGGATAAGTAATCCCTCTCACCCCCCCCCTTAAGATTTAGATGCACTATTGTAAAGTGACTGTTCCACTGGATGTCATAAGGTGAATGCACCAATTTGTAAGTCGCTCTGGATAAGAGCGTCTGCTAAATGTCTTAAATGTAAATGTAAATGTCTATATGTACACATTCTATATGCTCACATTCTATAACTACACATTCTATATGTACACATTCTATATGCTCACATTCTATATGTACACATTCTATATCTACACATTCTATATGTACACATTCTATATGTTCACCCTAGACCCACTCCAATTTGCTTACCGCCCAAATACGTCCACAGACGATGCAATCTCAACCACACTGCACACTGCCCTAACCCACCTGGACAAGAGGAATACCTATGTGAGAATGCTGTTCATCGACTACAGCTCGGCATTCAACACCATAGTACCCTCCAATCTCGAGACCCTGGGTCTCGACCCCGCCCTGTGCAACTGGGTACTGGACTTCCTGACGGGCCGCCCCCAGGTGGTGAGGGTAGGCAACAACATCTCCTCCCCGCTGATCCTCAACACGGGGGCCCACAAGGGTGCGTTCTGAGCCCTCTCCTGTACTCCCTGTTCACCCACGACTGCGTGGCCACGCACGCCTCCAACTCAATCATCAAGTTTGCGGATGACACAACAGTAGTAGACTTGATTACCAACAACGACGAGACGGCCTACAGGGAGGAGGTGAGGGCCCTCGGAGTGTGGTGTCAGGAAAATAACCTCACACTCAACGTCAACAAAACTAAGGAGATGATTGTGGACTTCAGGAAACAGCAGAGGGAACACCCCCCTATCCACATCGATGGAACAGTAGTGGAGAGGGTAGCAAGTTTTAAGTTCCTCGGCATACACATCACAGACAAACTGAATTGGTCCACTCACACTGACAGCGTCGTGAAGAAGGCGCAGCAGCGCCTCTTCAACCTCAGGAGGCTGAAGAAATTCGGCTTGTCACCAAAAGCACTCACAAACTTCTGCAGATGCACAACCGAGAGCATCCTGGCGGGCTGTATCACCACCTGGTACGGCAACTGCTCCGCCCTCAACCGTAAGGCTCTCCAGAGGGTAGTAAGGTCTGCACAACGCATCACCGGGGGCAAACTACCTGCCCTCCAGGACACCTACACCACCCGATGTTACAGGAAGGCCATAAAGATCATCAAGGACATCAACCACCCGAACCACTGCCTGTTCACCCCGCTATCATCCAGAAGGCAAGGTCAGTACAGGTGCATCAAAGCTGGGACCGAGAGACTGAAAAACAGCTTCTATCTCAAGGCCATCAGACTGTTAAACAGCCACCACTAACATTGAGTGGCTGCTGCCAACACACTGTCATTGACACTGACCAACTCCAGCCACTTTAATAATGGGAATTGATGGGAAATGATGTAAATATATCACTAGCCACTTTAAACAATGCTACCTTATATAATGTTACTTACCCTACATTATTCATCTCATATGCATATGTATACACTGTACTCTACATCATCGACTGCATCCTTATGTAATACATGTATCACTAGCCACTTTAACTATGCCACTTTGTTTACTTTGTCTACATACTCATCTCATATGTATATACTGTACTCGATACCATCTACTGTATGCTGCTCTGTACCATCACTCATTCATATATCCTTATGTACATATTCCTTATCCCCTTACACTGTGTATAAGACAGTAGTTTTGGAATTGTTAGTTAGATTACTTATTGGTTATCACTGCATTGTCGGAACTACAAGCACAAGCATTTCGCTACACTCGCATTAACATCTGCTAACCATGTGTATGTGACAAATAAAATTGGATTTGATTTGATTTCTATAACTACACATTCTATATCTACACATTCTATATGTACACATTCTATATCTACACATTCTATATGTACACATTCTATATCTACACATTCTATATGCACACATTCTATGAAGTATGTACACATTCTATATGCACACATTCTATATCTACACATTCTATATATATACATTCTATATGTTCACATTCTATAACTACACACTCTATATGTACACACTCTATATGCACACATTCTATATCTACACATTCTATATGCACACATTCTATATCTACACATTCTATACCCACACATTCTATATGTTCACATTCTAAATGTACACATATTGTATCTACACATTCTATATGTTCACATTAATTATGCACACATTCTATATCTACACATTCTATATGTACACATTCTATATCTACACATTCTATATGCACACATTCTATGAAGTATGTACACATTCTATATGCACACATTCTATATCTACACATTCTATATGCACACATTCTATATCTACACATTCTATATGTACACATTCTATATGTTCACATTCTATAACTACACATTCTATATGTACACATTCTATATCTACACATTCTATATGTACACATTCTATATCTACACATTCTATATGTTCACATTCTATATCTACACATTCTATATGTACACATTGTATATGTTCACATTCTATAACTACACACTCTATATGTACACACTCTATATGCACACATTCTATATCTACACATTCTATATGCACACATTCTATATCTACACACTCTATATGTACACATTCTATATCTACACATTCTATACCCACACATTCTACATGTTCACATTCTAAATGTACACATATTGTATCTACATATTCTATATGTTCACATTATTTATGCACACATTCTATATCTACACATGATGTATTGTCACATTATTGTCACATATCTATGCATTCTATATCTACACATTTTATATGTACACGTTCTATATGTTCAGAATATATATGTACACATTCTATATGTATGCATTCTATACCTACACATTCTATACATTCACATTCTATATGTTCACAATCTATATGTACACATTCTATATGTACACATTCTATATGTATGCATTCTATACCTACACATTCTATACATTCACATTCTATATGTTCACACTCTATATGTACACATTCTATATGTACACATTCTATATGTTCATACTCTATATGTACACATTCTACATCTACACATTCTATACGTTCACACTCTATATGTACACATTCTATATGCTCACATTCTATATGTACACATTCTATACGTTCACAATCTATATGTACACATTATATATCTACACACTCTATATGTACACATTCTATATGCACACATTCTATATCTACACATTCTATAACTACACACTCTATATGTACACACTCTATATGCACACATTCTATATCTACACATTCTATATGCACACATTCTATATCTACACACTCTATATGTACACATTCTATATCTACACATTCTATACCCACACATTCTACATGTTCACATTCTAAATGTACACATATTGTATCTACATATTCTATATGTTCACATTATTTATGCACACATTCTATATCTACACATGATGTATTGTCACATTATTGTCACATATCTATGCATTCTATATCTACACATTTTATATGTACACGTTCTATATGTTCAGAATATATATGTACACATTCTATATGTACACATTCTATATGTATGCATTCTATACCTACACATTCTATACATTCACATTCTATATGTTCACACTCTATATGTACACATTCTATATGTTCATACTCTATATGTACACATTCTACATCTACACATTCTATATGTTCACACTCTATATGTACACATTCTATATGCTCACATTCTATACGTTCACAATCTATATGTACACATTATATATGTACACAATCTATATGTACACATTCTATATGTACACATTCTATATGTGCACAATCTATATGTACACATTCTATATGTACACATTCTATATGTTCACATTCTATATGTACACAATCTATATGTACACATTCTATATGTTCACATTCTATATGTACACATTCTATATGTTCACAATCTATATGTACACAATCTATATGTACACATTCTATATGTTCACAATCTATATGTACACAATCTATATGTACACATTCTATATGTACACATTCTATATGTACATATTGTATATGTAATGGCAATGTATTCGTGCAGGCCTCCTCTGTAGGTCCTGTAGGCAGGACACTCTCTGTCACTCCTCTCAGGTCTAGACTGCAGTACATCCATTGTGTTTATCAGAACATATACAGCACTAAGCACAAGTCTCAGTACAGCCTGGTGTCCTAATGGTTGATGTTTTCAAAAATGTTTTCAAAATTGTGACTTGTTGCTCTATTCGACAAAGACACAGGCTAACATCAGAAGTCTACACCCCAGTAAGAGTACAAGAGGCTGTCTACTCTACAGGGCTATGTTGTGTTGTTTTGATTCATGCCGATAGTGGGACAAGTTCTTCTTCTTTGGTTTTAGTACGCAGTAGGTACCTCAGCCAAGGAGTATCCAGGTCTAAATTCTGGAATGAGATCTATATGGTTGAGAGCATTACCTCTCAAACACAAAGACATTTCCCTATATTTAAATGTATTTGTGAATGTTTGTTGATATTCTGTAGTATACCAGGTACCAAATATTTCATTTTTCATATTCAAGCCGTAGTTGATATCTTTCCTACCGTTTCAAGCCGAACAGTCTATTTAACTATTTTCTGTTTCATATGCTTTTGGACAGGCATTTGTTATTATTGGTTTTAATTGACAGCCCTCATACCACTTTGGCTTGCTGATTATGTGGTGGATAAAGGTGTGGGAGAGCCACGTCTATCAGTGTTTGCAAATGTTATACCACCTATTCACTTTTATCCTTGTTTTTAGCTATTTTAACTATGCCTATTTTAAAACCGAGCATTTATTACTATTTATTCCAAATAAAACTCATCTTTTGGAGGAAAACTGTTCCAGTCATATTTGAAACATTTTTAATGTGAGTGGCAATGGCCAGCTTGATCATAAGATGTTTTTAGAAAATAGACCAACAATAACAGAGGACAGCAGGCCGTGTTTTACAATATACCAGGTTAATGGATCGATAAACAGTTCATCACCCATAGTGTTAATGCATTCTGAGCCAGAAAACACTGAAACAAACAAACCATTTCTAGTGGGGATAATTAGTGTGAGTGGGAGCCCAGCCCAGTGGAACACTATAGCCATCACGGCTACGCTTTCTATGACCACAATTCAGATGGTTTCAAAATGACCTCCGCAAAGATTGTTCATGAATAATGTGTTTTTCTGTTGATAACAATAATATTTTATATTGGGTGCTGTTATTGGGTCTTGTTCTTTGTTTGTCACCCAATACAAAACACCTAATAAAGTCTGATTATGTGACAAAAGAGGCAGATATCAAAGCCGGCTCCCTCTGAGTCACTCACATAATAGACAAAAGAGGCAGATATCAAAGCCGGCTCCCTCTGAGTCACTCACATAATAGACAAAAGAGGCAGATATCAAAGCCGGCTCCCTCTGAGTCACTCACATAATAGACAAAAGAGGCAGATATCAAAGCCGGCTCCCTCTGAGTCACTCACATAATAGACAAAAGAGGCAGATATCAAAGCCGGCTCCCTCTGAGTCACTCACACAATAGACAAAAGAGGCAGATATCAAAGCCGGCTCCCTCTGAGTCACTCACACAATAGACAAAAGAGGCAGATATCAAAGCCGGCTCCCTCTGAGTCACTCACACAATAGACAAAAGAGGCAGATATCAAAGCCGGCTCCCTCTGAGTCACTCACACAATAGACAAAAGAGGCAGATATCAAAGCCGGCTCCCTCTGAGTCACTCACATAATAGACAAAAGAGGCAGATATCAAAGCCGGCTCCCTCTGAGTCACTCACATAATAGACAAAAGAGGCAGATATCAAAGCCGGCTCCCTCTGAGTCACTCACACAATAGACAAAAGAGGCAGATATCAAAGCCGGCTCCCTCTGAGTCACTCACACAATAGACAAAAGAGGCAGATATCAAAGCCGGCTCCCTCTGAGTCACTCACATAATAGACAAAAGAGGCAGATATCAAAGCCGGCTCCCTCTGAGTCACTCACATAATAGACAAAAGAGGCAGATATCAAAGCCGGCTCCCTCTGAGTCACTCACATAATAGACAAAAGAGGCAGATATCAAAGCCGGCTCCCTCTGAGTCACTCACACAATAGACAAAAGAGGCAGATATCAAAGCCGGCTCCCTCTGAGTCACTCACACAATAGACAAAAGAGGCAGATATCAAAGCCGGCTCCCTCTGAGTCACTCACACAATAGACAAAAGAGGCAGATATCAAAGCCGGCTCCCTCTGAGTCACTCACACAATAGACAAAAGAGGCAGATATCAAAGCCGGCTCCCTCTGAGTCACTCACACAATAGACAAAAGAGGCAGATATCAAAGCCGGCTCCCTCTGAGTCACTCACACAATAGACAAAAGAGGCAGATATCAAAGCCGGCTCCCTCTGAGTCACTCACATAATAGACAAAAGAGGCAGATATCAAAGCCAGCTCCCTCTGAGTAACTCACATAATAGACGAAAGACATGTCACCGTATAAGACTGTCCCAGAAGAGAAGACCAGGGCCTATATTCACAAAGCATCTCAGTGTTTGCTATGATCAGTTTAGCCTGTTAGATCATAATTAATAGTATGATATGGAGAATCCTGGATCAGCATCCCTAATCTGATTCACTACAGGGCCAAACCGAGCCAGAGCCAAACTGAGCCGAGCCAAACTGAGCCGAGCCTAGCTGTACAATGCTGGCCTGGTTACGCATCAACCACAGTTGCTGGAACCTGCTGGAAAGATGTGAAAATAAATATCCACACCAGCACAGTATGGCTCCTGTTGTACCTATTCTGACTCAGGCATGAAACACTTTGTGACCATGGGCCATCCAGGAGCCATCAGGGGCCATCTAGGAACCATGCAGAAGCCATCTAGGGGCCATCAGAAGCCATACAGGAGCCACCCAGGAGCCAACTATGAGAAATCCAGGAGCCATCCAGGGGGCATCCAGGGGTCAACTTGGAGCCATCCAGGAGCCAACTAGGAGCCATCCAGGAGCCAACTAGGAGCCATCCAGGAGCCAGATGAACTAAGTCTATCATACTTGGGAAAGGTTTGCACCTGTTATTTCCAAAAGGGACTATGGCATGAAAGGTAAGAATTAAAGGTACAATTGAGTTTAGGAGAAGGATAATCATCAAATCTTGTTTGCACTAGCTAGTTAACTCAATTTACTTCTGGGGGCGGAAGTGCCAACATCTGAACTAGTGAAAGCAGCAGATGGTATGCAAGGGAAGAAAACTACATTTGAGAGGAATAAAAAAAATAGAATAGAAAAGTAAAGAAGGGAACTGCCTATTACACAATACAGTGATGCAGTATGTCTATGATTAAGGTGTTGTTTTCTTCCAGATGAGACAGTAGTGAGGAAGTTAGAGGTAGAGGTAGGAAGGTTTTGAGAGGTGTTGTATTAATGGGTGAGGAGGTTAGAGGTAGGAAGGTATTGAGAGGTGTTGTATTAATGGGCGAGGAGGTTAGAGGTAGGAAGGTTTTGAGAGGTGTTGTATTAATGGGTGAGGTTGTTAGAGGTAGGAAGGTATGGTAAGGTGTTGTATTAATGGGTGAGGAGGTTAGAGGTAGGAAGGTATTGAGAGGTGTTGTATTAATGGGCGAGGAGGTTAGAGGTAGGAAGGTATTGAGAGGTGTTGTATTAATGGGCGAGGAGGTTAGAGGTAGGAAGGTTTTGAGAGGTGTTGTATTAATGGGTGAGGTTGGTAGAGGTAGGAAGGTATTGAGAGGTGTTGTATTAATGGGTGAGGTTGGTAGAGATAGGAAGGTATGGAGAGGTGTTGTATTAATGGGTGAGGAGGTTAGAGGTAGGAAGGTATTGAGAGGTGTTGTATTAATGGGTGAGGTTGGTAGAGGTAGGAAGGTATTGAGAGGTGTTGTATTAATGGGCGAGGAGGTTAGAGGTAGGAAGGTTTTGAGAGGTGTTGTATTAATGGGTGAGGAGGTTAGAGGTAGGAAGGTATTGAGAGGTGTTGTATTAATGGGTGTGGTTGGTAGAGATAGGAAGGTATGGAGAGGTGTTGTATTAATGGGTGAGGAGGTTAGAGGTAGGAAGGTATTGAGAGGTGTTGTATTAATGGGTGAGGTTGGTAGAGGTAGGAAGGTATTGAGAGGTGTTGTATTAATGGGCGAGGAGGTTAGAGGTAGGAAGGTTTTGAGAGGTGTTGTATTAATGGGTGAGGAGGTTAGAGGTAGGAAGGTTTTGAGAGGTGTTGTATTAATGGGTGAGGTTGGTAGAGGTAGGAAGGTATTGAGAGGTGTTGTATTAATGGGTGAGGAGGTTAGAGGTAGGAAGCTATTGAGAGGTGTTGTATTAGTGGGTGAGATTGGTAGAGGTAGGAAGGTATGGTAAGGTGTTGTATTAATGGGTGAGGAGGTTAGAGGTAGGAAGGTATTGAGAGGTGTTATATTAGTGGGTGAGATTGGTAGAGGTAGGAAGTTATGGTAAGGTGTTGTATTAATGGGTGAGATTGGTAGAGGTAGGAAGTTATGGTAAGGTGTTGTATTAATGGGTGAGATTGGTAGAGGTAGGAAGTTATGGTAAGGTGTTGTATTAGTGGGTGAGGTTGTTAGAGGTAGGAAGGTATTGAGAGGTGTTGTATCAATGGGTGAGATTGGTAGAGATAGGAAGTTATGGTAAGGTGTTGTATCAATGGGTGAGGTTGTTAGAGGTAGGAAGGTATTGAGAGGTGTTGTATCAATGGGTGAGGTTGTTAGAGGTAGGAAGGTATTGAGAGGTGTTGTATTAATGGGTGAGGTTGTTAGAGGTAGGAAGGTATTGAGAGGTGTTGTATTAATGGGTGAGGTTGTTAGAGGTAGGAAGGTATTGAGAGGTGTTGTATTAATGGGTGAGGTTGTTAGAGGTAGGAAGGTATTGAGAGGTGTTGTACTAATGGGTGAGGTTGTTAGAGGTAGGAAGGTATTGAGAGGTGTTATATTAGTGGGTGAGATTGGTAGAGGTAGGAAGTTATGGTAAGGTGTTGTATCAATGGGTGAGGTTGTTAGAGGTAGGAAGGTATGGAGAGGTGTTGTATTAATGGGTGAGGTTGTTAGAGGTAGGAAGGTATTGAGAGGTGTTGTTATAATACACGCGGCAGGCAGCAGGAAGAAGCTCTTACTGAAAGTGATGATTGCACGGTAACAGGAGCCATGGTCACATGAGAGACAGAGACCTGCCTTCCTCAGCAGCTTAGATCGATCACTCACTCACAAACACGCACGCACATGTACGAGCGCACGCAAGCACACACGCAGACACACACAGACACTCACACACTCACACACACATCCACACACACACTGGATTCCTTTTAACAACATTAAAATATGCATCAATAAATAACCATGAAATGAATTCCCCCAAGGAAGGTTTGTTAGTAAACATCCTTCACCATCTCAGAAATGAAAGCACCCTTATTAACAGTCTCTCGCATTGTCAATCAACATTACATCAAAACATGACAAAGTAGATACAAATTATATGTCTTCTATGGTAATTGTTCATACTGAGACACCATTCATGTCACGTACAACACTACGGTGAGCCAGAGAGATCAAACTGCACAGAGAGAGCTGTATGAGAGCATCCGTAAAGAATCCCACAGGGATGGGAGCTGTTGCATCGTTCTCTTGTAACTCCCACATTTTTCACGTATAAACAGTACACACATACACAAACAATATACTTACTGAGACAAACACACTAGACTTCACAATGATAACAGTATTAGATTAAATATGTATCAACATTTATAATAGTAGGCAGCAAAGCATTAATTATTGAGGGAGAAAACACACACACACATAAACAAACAAAACATGCACTACACGCATGCACGCACGCACGTACGCACACGCACACGCACACACACACACACACACACACACACACACACACACACACACACACACACACACACACACACACACACACACACACACACACACACACACACACACACACACACACACACACACACACACACACACACACACACACACAATACACCTCTCTCCCTACTTTTTAGGATCAGCAGCGCAGCAGCAAAGAGCTGTAAACATTAATATTCACTCCATGTTGTCGTGCAGAGGGAGGGAAAGGTGTAGAGTGAGAGAGAGAGGGGAGGAAAGGTGTAGCGAGAGAGAGAGAGAGAGAGAGAGAGAGAGAGAGAGAGAGAGAGAGAGAGAGAGAGAGAGAGAGAGAGAGAGAGAAAGGTGTAGAGAGAGAGAGGGGAAAGGTGTAGAGAGAGATTGAGAGAGAGAGGATGAAAGGTGTAGAGAGAGAGAGCGAGAGAGAGCGAGAGAGAGAGGACGAAAGGTGTAGAGAGAGATCGAGAGAGAGAGAGAGCGAGAGAGAGAGAGGACGAAAGGTGTAGAGAGAGATCGAGAGAGAGAGAGAGAGAGAGAGAGAGAGAGAGAGAGAGAGAGAGAGAGAGAGAGGTATAAGGGAGTAGTGGCAGCACTAGGCAGTCATCACCCAGTCGTATGGTCTAGTCTGGCAGAGCTTTCTTACCTGGGTGTGCTTCTCTTCACAGCACTATCCTTCCACCCTCTCAGATCAACCCTTCGACACACAGCAATCTGAAGAGACCGCTGTTATCCCACAGCTCCACAGGCGACAGCCTCGTCTAGGTATATGCAGCAAGAGGCTGTACGGTAGCCTTGGCAACAGAGCTGGAATGAGGGAGAGGGATGGAGAGAGAGAGAGAGAGAGAGAGAGAGAGAGAGAGAGAGAGAGAGAGAGAGAGAGAGAGAGAGAGAGAGAGAGAGGGGAGGGGGAGGAGGGAGGAATCATAACAAATCACTGAGCAGTGAGCACCCCCATTGTCCCCTCTTCTCCTTCCAAGCTTTAGGTATTGCCACCCACCTCTCTCTCTCTCTCTCTTTTTCCCTCTCTCTCTATTGCTCATCATCTCTTTCTTCCTCCCTCTAGTCAGCCTCTACTACATCATCAACCATTGCTTCCCTTTATGTCAGTGATGGGCTGATGACCCGCCTGATCAATCCCCCAACAAAATAAAAATAAAAAAAAGATTGATTTACTTTATTGTTATATTGTCATGCATCTTCAGGATGTATTTGCTGTAGCAAAATCAAATACAAATGTTTATATATGCACCGTACAGTATATATAAACAGACGTTCATACAACATTGAAAAACTATTAAGACAACAAAACAAAAATATTATTTAATCAAGACCCAGATTGCAAATATAAAGATTCAGTCAAATATAAAGATCCAAAAACTGGAGGCCTCTTACACTTCAGTGATGTGATGCAAAAAATACTAGCGAAATGCATAGCACTCAGGATTAGAAAGGCTTTACTAGGTATTGTTCATCCTAATCAGACAGGTTTTTTTACATGGATGATACATTGGAGATAATAGATGACAACTACTAGAAATAATAACACATCATTAAATATCTAAAAAGCCAGGCCTGGTATTTATAGCGGATTTTGCAAAGGACTTTGATAAAGTAAGATTTTATTTATAAATGCCTGGATTTTTTCAATTTTGGTGATTCTCTTATAAAATGGGTCAAAGTAATCTATAGCAACCACAGGTATAAAATAGTAAATAGCAGCTACTTCTGTCATGTTTGTCATTTATTATCATGTTTTGTCCCTGTGCTCCCCATTCTGTTCGTTTCCCTCTGCTGGTCTTATTGGGTTCTTTCCCTCTTTATATCCCTCTCTCTCCCCCCCCTCTCACTCTCTCGCTCTCTCTTCTCTCTATCGTTCCGTTCCTGCTCCCAGCTGTCTATTCCCCTAATCATCATTTAGTCTTCCCACACCTGTTCCCGATCCTTTCCCTGATTAGAGTCCCTATTTATTCCTTTGTGTTCCGTTCCTGTCCCGTCGGTTCCTTGTTTTGTATTCACCATGCTGTGATTGTGTTTCGCCCTGTCCTGTCGTGTTTTTTGCCTTCATCAGATGCTGCGTTTGAGCAGGTGTCTCTGTCTACTACGGCCTGCGCCTACCCGAACGACCTGCAGTCTGTGGCCGCTTCTCTTGTTATTCCCCTCTACAGACTAGAGGATTTCTGTTATTCCCTGTTTGGACTTGAATAAACTCTGTTTCTGTTAAGTCGCTTTTGGGTCCTCTATCACCTGCATGACAGAAGGAACCGACCAAGGAATGGACCCAGCGACTTCAGACGCTCGTTACACTGCCGTCGAGATCCAAGGAGCCATGCTCGGCAGACACGAGCAGGAATTGTCTGCTGCTCGCCATGCCGTGGAGAACCTGGCCGCTCAGGTTTCCGACCTCTCTGGACAGTTCCAGAGTCTACGTCTCGTGCCACCTGTTACTTCCTGGCCTGCCGAGCCTCCAGAACCTAGGGTTAATAACCCACCTTGCTACTCCGGGCAGCCCACTGAGTGCCGCTCCTTTCTCACGCAGTGTGAGATTGTGTTCTCTCTCCAACCCAACACATACTCTAGAGAGAGAGCTCGGGTTGCTTACGTCATTTCACTCCTTACTGGCCGGGCTCGAGAATGGGGCACAGCTATCTGGGAGGCAAGGGCTGATTGCTCTAACAAGTTCCAGAACTTTAAAGAGGAGATGATTCGGGTTTTTGACCGTTCAGTTTTTGGTAGGGAGGCTTCTAGGGCCCTGGCTTCCTTATGCCAAGGTGAACGGTCCATAACGGATTATTCTATTGAGTTTCGCACTCTTGCTGCCTCTAGTGAGTGGAACGAGCCGGCGCTGCTCGCTCGTTTTCTGGAGGGACTCCACGCAGTGGTTAAGGATGAGATTCTCTCCCGGGAGGTTCCATCAGATGTGGACTCTTTGATTGCTCTCGCCATCCGCATAGAACGACGGGTAAATCTTCGTCACCGGGCTCGTGGAAGAGAGCTCGCATCAACGGTGTTTCCCTGCTCCGCATCGCAACCATCTCCCTCCTCTGGCTTTGAGACTGAGCCCATGCAGCTGGGAGGGATTCGCATCTCGACTAAGGAGAGGGAACGGAGGATCACCAACCGCCTGTGCCTCTATTGCGGAGTTGCTGGACATTTTGTTAATTCATGTCCAGTAAGAGGCCAGAGCCCATCAGTAAGCGGAGGGCTACTGGTGAGCGCTACTACTCAGGTCCCTTCATCTAGATCTTGTACTACTATGTCGGTCCATCTACGCTGGACCGGTTGGGTGCTACATGCAGTGCCTTGATTGACTCTGGGGCTGAGGGTTGTTTCATGGACGAAGCATGGGTTCGGAAACATAACATTCCTTTCAGACCGTTAGACAGGCCTACGCCCATGTTTGCCTTAGATGGTAGTCATCTTCCCAGTATCAAATTTGAGACACTACCTTTAACTCTCACTGTATCTGGTAACCACAGTGAGACTATTTCTTTTTTGATTTTCCGTTCACCGTTTACACCTGTTGTTTTGGGTCATCCCTGGCTAGTATGTCATAATCCTTCTATTAATTGGTCTAGTAATTCTATCCTATCCTGGAACGTTTCTTGTCATGTGAAGTGTTTAATGTCTGCCATCCCTCCCGTTTCTTCTGTCCCTACTTCTCAGGAGGAACCTGGCGATTTGACAGGAGTGCCGGAGGAATATCATGATCTGCGCACGGTCTTCAGTCGGTCCCGAGCCAACTCCCTTCCTCCTCACCGGTCGTATGATTGTAGTATTGATCTCCTTCCGGGGGACCACTCCTCCTCGAGGTAGACTATACTCTCTGTCGGCTCCCGAACGTAAGGCTCTCGAGGATTATTTGTCTGTGTCTCTTGACGCCGGTACCATAGTGCCTTCTTCTTCTCCGGCCGGGGCGGGGTTCTTTTTGTTAAGAGGAAGGACGGTACTCTGCGCCCCTGCGTGGATTATCGAGGGCTGAATGACATAACGGTTAAGAATCGTTATCCGCTTCCCCTTATGTCATCAGCCTTCGAGATTCTGCAGGGAGCCAGGTGCTTTACTAAGTTGGACCTTCGTAACGCTTACCATCTCGTGCGCATCAGAGAGGGGGACGAGTGGAAAACGGCGTTTAACACTCCGTTAGGGCATTTTGAGTACCGGGTTCTGCCGTTCGGTCTCGCCAATGCGCCAGCTGTTTTTCAGGCATTAGTTAATGATGTTCTGAGAGACATGCTGAACATCTTTGTTTTTGTCTATCTTGACGATATCCTGATTTTTTCTCCGTCACTCGAGATTCATGTTCAGCACGTTCGACGTGTTCTACAGCGCCTTTTAGAGAATTGTCTCTACGTAAAGGCTGAGAAGTGCTCTTTTCATGTCTCCTCCGTTACTTTTCTCGGTTCTGTTATTTCCGCTGAAGGCATTCAGATGGATTCCGCTAAGGTCCAAGCTGTCAGTGATTGGCCCGTTCCAAGGTCACGTGTCGAGTTGCAGCGCTTTTAGGTTTCGCTAATTTCTATCGGCGTTTCATTCGTAATTTCGGTCAAGTTGCTGCCCCTCTCACAGCTCTTACTTCTGTCAAGACGTGTTTTAAGTGGTCCGGTTCCGCCCAGGAGCTTTTGATCTTCTTAAAGAACGTTTTACGTCCGCTCCTATCCTCGTTACTCCTGACGTCACTAGACAATTCATTGTCGAGGTTGACGCTTCAGAGGTAGGCGTGGGAGCCATTCTATCCCAGCGCTTCCAGTCTGACGATAAGGTTCATCCTTGCGCTTATTTTTCTCATCGCCTGTCGCCATCTGAGCGCAACTATGATGTGGGTAACCGTGAACTGCTCGCCATCCGCTTAGCCCTAGGCGAATGGCGACAGTGGTTGGAGGGGGCGACCGTTCCTTTTGTCGTTTGGACAGACCATAAGAACCTTGAGTACATCCGTTCTGCCAAACGACTTAATGCCCGTCAAGCTCGTTGGGCGTTGTTTTTCGCTCGTTTCGAGTTTGTGATTTCTTACCGTCCGGGTAGCAAGAACACCAAGCCTGATGCCTTATCCCGTCTGTTTAGTTCTTCTGTGGCTTCTACTGATCCCGAGGGGATTCTTCCTTATGGGCGTGTTGTCGGGTTAACAGTCTGGGGAATTGAAAGACAGGTTAAGCAAGCACTCACGCACACTGCGTCGCCGCGCTTGTCCTAGTAACCTCCTTTTCGTTCCTGTTTCCACTCGTCTGGCTGTTCTTCAGTGGGCTCACTCTGCCAAGTTAGCTGGTCATCCCGGTGTTCGAGGCACTCTTGCGTCTATTCGCCAGCGCTTTTTTGGCCGACTCAGGAGCGTGACACGCGCCGTTTCGTGGCTGCTTGTTCGGACTGCGCGCAGACTAAGTCGGGTAACTCTCCTCCTGCCGGTCGTCTCAGACCGCTCCCCATTCCTTCTCGACCATGGTCTCACATCGCCTTAGACTTCATTACCGGTCTGCCTTTGTCTGCGGGGAAGACTGTGATTCTTACGGTTGTCGATAGGTTCTCTAAGGCGGCACATTTCATTCCCTCGCTAAACTTCCTTCCGCTAAGGAGACGGCACAAATCATTATTGAGAATGTATTCAGAATTCATGGCCTTCCGTTAGACGCCGTTTCAGACAGAGGCCCGCAATTCACGTCACAGTTTTGGAGGGAGTTCTGTCGTTTGATTGGTGCGTCCGTCAGTCTCTCTTCCGGGTTTCATCCCCAGTCTAACGGTCAAGCAGAGGGCCAATCAGACGATTGGTCGCATACTACGCAGCCTTTCTTTCAGAAACCCTGCGTCTTGGGCAGAACAGCTCCCCTGGGCAGAATACGCTCACAATTCGCTTCCTTCGTCTGCTACCGGGTTATCTCCGTTTCAGAGTAGTCTGGGTTACCAGCCTCCTCTGTTCTCATCCCAGCTTGCCGAGTCCAGCGTTCCCTCCGCTCAAGCGTTTGTCCAACGTTGTGAGCGCACCTGGAGGAGGGTGAGGTCTGCACTTTGCCGTTACAGGGCACAGACGGTGAGAGCCGCCAATAAACGCAGGATTAAGAGTCCAAGGTATTGTTGCGGCCAGAGAGTGTGGCTTTCCACTCGCAACCTTCCTCTTACGACAGCTTCTCGTAAGTTGACTCCGCGGTTCATTGGTCCGTTCCGTGTCTCCCAGGTCGTCAATCCTGTCGCTGTGCGACTGCTTCTTCCGCGACATCTTCGTCGCGTCCATCCTGTCTTCCATGTCTCCTGTGTTAAGCCCTTTCTTCGCACCCCCGTTCGTCTTCCCTCCCCCCTCCCGTCCTTGTCGAGAGCGCACCTATTTACAAGGTACATAAGATCATGGACATGCGTTCTCGGGGACGGGGTCACCAATACTTAGTGGATTGGGAGGGTTACGGTCCTGAGGAGAGGAGTTGGGTTCCGTCTCGGGACGTGCTGGACCGTTCACTCATCGATGATTTCCTCCGTTGCCGCCAGGATTCCTCCTCGAGTGCGCCAGGAGGCGCTCGGTGAGTGGGGGGTACTGTCATGTTTGTCATTTATTATCATGTTTTGTCCCTGTGCTCCCCATTCTGTTCGTTTCCCTCTGCTGGTCTTATTGGGTTCTTTCCCTCTTTCTATCCCTCTCTCTCCCCCTCCCCCTCTCACTCTCTCGCTCTCTCTTCTCTCTATCGTTCCGTTCCTGCTCCCAGCTGTTCCTATTCCCCTAATCATCATTTAGTCTTCCCACACCTGTTCCCGATCCTTTCCCCTGATTAGAGTCCCTATTTATTCCTTTGTGTTCCGTTCCTGTCCCGTCGGTTCCTTGTTTTGTATTCACCATGCTGTGATTGTGTTTCGCCCTGTCCTGTCGTGTTTTTTGCCTTCATCAGATGCTGCGTTTGAGCAGGTGTCTCTGTCTACTACGGCCTGCGCCTACCCGAAGCGACCTGCAGTCTGTGGCCGCTTCTCTTGTTATTCCCCTCTACAGACTAGAGGATTTCTGTTATTCCCTGTTTGGACTTGAATAAACTCTGTTTCTGTTAAGTCGCTTTTGGGTCCTCTATCACCTGCATGACAACTTCTCAGTTTTGAATTGTCAAGAGGAGTTAAACAAAGGTGTTCGCTGTTACCATATATATTCGTTATGGCCATCGAAGTGCAAGCTATTAAAATTAGATCACATAACATTAGAAGACTAGAAATCCAAGGCTTAAAAACAAAGGTGTCCATGTGTGCCGATGACTCCAGTTTTATATGAAGTCCGCAAGCTAGATCCTCGCAATGTCTCATTGAAGATCTAGATAACTTTTCTGGACTCTCTGGACTAAAACCTAGTTATGATAAGTGTACAATATTACGTATTTTATATTAAAAAAATACTTTTACATATCCTGCAGTTTACCTATAAAATGAGCTGATGGTGAAGTAGACATACTTGGTATTCATATCACAAAATATATAAATGAACTCTCCACAATGAATTTCAATAGAAAACTTGTAAACATGGAGAGGTAAATACCTGTCTATTTATGGAAGAATTGCCCTGATTAAGTCTTTAGTCATATTTAAGTTTACTCACTTATTTATGGCACTGCCTACTCCTAATGATTCCTTTTTCAAATCATGTGAGAAAAATATATTTAGCTTTATCTGGCATGCTAAACCAGACAAGATAAAGCATGCCTATCTATATAATGAATATGAATGAGAGATGATTAAATATAAAAGCACTAAACCTCTCTCTAAAAGCTTCACTTATCCAAACGTTTTACTTGAACCTTAAACGGTTCTCAAGGAGATTACTAAGAAAAGCTCATAAGTTGTTTAAAAAGGGCCTTTTTGCCTTTGTCTCCTTTTCAGTTAATTAAAAATGTAACTTTTTTCAAAGTATCTTGCTTTTTAAAACATGTGTTGCAGAGCTGGCTACAATTACACCCCCCTGAAAAGTTACAACAAATATTATGGCTGAACTCAAATGTGCTGGTTGATAAAATACCTGTATTTATGGGAAAGGGTATTTTGTTTTTAAATTATATTGTAAATTGGAATGGTAGAGTTATGTCTTTCATGGAGTCATCAGAATTGTATGGGAAGGTCTGCTAATTCCAAGATTATAACCAATTGATTACAGCATTACCCCAAAAATGGATGAGGCATGTGGCAGCGGGAGGAGGTAGGGAACTGGTCTGTCTGCACAATATAAAACTCGCGGAGGAATAAAAATAGCATAAATAGGAAAGTATACCAGTATAATTTGAGGACCAGGATGTTGACAGCTGTGCCATACAGATTGTTGTGCCATACAGCTGTGCCATACAGATTGTTGTGCCATACAGCTGTGCCATACAGATTGTTGTGCCATACAGCTGTGCCATACAGATTGTTGTGCCATACAGCTGTGCCATACAGATTGTTGTGCCATACAGCTGTGCCATACAGCTGTGCCATACAGCTGTACCATACAGAGTGTTGTGCCATACAGCTGTGCCATACAGATTGTTGTGCCATACAGCTGTACCATACAGATTGTTGTGCCATACAGCTGTGCCATACAGATTGTTGTGCCATACAGCTGTACCATACAGATTGCTGTGCCATACAGCTGTACCATACAGATTGTTGTGCCATACAGCTGTACCATACAGATTGCTGTGCCATACAGCTGTGCCATACAGATTGCTGTGCCATACAGCTGTACCATACAGATTGCTGTGCCATACAGATTGCTGTGCCATACAGATTGCTGTGCCATACAGCTGTGCCATTCAGAAAATAGTTGGGAAGAGATTTTTGATGTACCGAATCCATGGTATAGGGTGTATGAGTTGATAAATAAAATGATGCAAGATTCAAGATTTCGTACTTTTCAGCTAAAATTATTATACAGAATTCTTGCCACCAACAGAATATTGAATATTTGGGGCATAAAATCATCGCAGCTCTGCAGATTTTGTTGTGAGAATACAGAATCAATAGACCATTTGGTTTTGATATTGCCTTCAGGTAGCCTGTTTCTGGTTGAGGGGCAGCTCTCGAGGGATCTTGGAGGGCTGGTGGCCTGGCGGTTGGGAGCTTGGGCCAGTGGCTAATGGATCACTGGTTCGGGTCACCGTTTTTTAACTTGTGGGAGATTTGTCGACGTGCCCTTTAGCAGGGCGTTGGCCCTTCAGTGTGTTGCTCCAGATGGGAGTCAGTTAGGTGACTAATGTGATGTAGTTGTTGAGCGGCTTCACTGTAAGTAGATGTTATGTTAGAAATATAAAAATGTAAAAAAATCAACATTTAAAGTTAACAACTTATCTTGTCGCATCTTCCGAGCCTTGCACATAAAATTTGCAACTAGGAATACTTATTTCCTAATTAGCCATTCAAGTTCTTCTTCATCTCTAATCCAGAATAGTTCCTGATTTCACTCAGAATAGTCATAGTCACTCTTATTCATCCCTAAATCACATACATAGTCATAGTCACTCTTATTCATCCCTAAATCACAGACTTAGTCATAGTCACTCTTATTCATCCCTAAATCACAGACTTAGTCATAGTCGCTCTTATTCATCCCTAAATCACATACATAGTCATAGTCACTCTTATTCATCCCTAAATCAAAGACATAGTCATAGTCGCTCTTATTCATCCCTAAATCACAGACTTAGTCAGTCGCTCTTATTGATCCCTAAATCACAGACATAGTCATAGTCGCTCTTATTGATCCCTAAATCACAGACATAGTCATAGTCGCTCTTATTGATCCCTAAATCACAGACTTAGTCAGTCGCTCTTATTGATCCCTAAATCACAGACATAGTCATAGTCGCTCTTATTGATCCCTAAAGCACAGACATAGTCATAGTCGCTCTTCTTCATCTCTAAATTACAGACTTGGTCATAGTCGCTCTTCTTCATCTATGCCATTGAACCTACCTACTTCAATTACCAGAGGCAATATCCGGGTTCTCAACTGGGCATACAAGGACCTTTGGTTTCTGGTTAGGTGAGAGGTGACATAAGGTTCTAGATCTTAGCTGTTTTCTGGTTGGATGTTCTGAGTTTTGGTTTTAGCCATATGTCAGTTGACCATTTTTCTTTGTAGCTAAGCGTTGTGTTTGAGCCTATTGACATTTTAAATTTAAATTTTACCTTTATTTATCCTATTGACATTGCATTGTAACTTGTTTCAATATATATGTTGTAGACCAGCTTCCTTAAATATAGCATTGCGTTCCTTTGTCGAAGAGTAGTTCTGTGTTTTATCCCAATTGAAACCTTGTTTGTTATTCTGTCCTCTGACATATTGATAAGACAGTTCCATAACCTAATCATTTCACCTCTCTGTCTTATTTCACAGGGCTCTCAACCCATGTCTCCTTCAATAGCAAGGCTTGGGGCAAACTTATGCAGTCAAAGAAAACACCATGTTGCTCTATTCTGAGTAGAGTTTGCTCTTTCAGATTCTTTAAAATCCTAGATTCCAGCAGCACAGTTCAGTATAGGACACACACATGAATTATAGAGCTGTGAATACAGTTGAAGTCGGAAGTTTACATACAATTAGGTTGAAGTCATTAAAACTTGTTTTTCAACCACTCCACAAATGTCTTGTCAACAAAGTATAGTTTTGGCAAGTTGGTTAGGATATCTACTTTGTGCATGACACAAGTCATTAAAAAAAATGGTTTACAGACAGATTATTTCACTAATCATTCACTGTATCACTACTCCAGTGGGTCAGAAGTTTACATACACTAAGTTGACTGTGCTTTTAAACAGCTTGAAAAATTCCAGAAAATGATGTCATGGCCTTAGAAGCTTCTGATAGGCATTTATCATTTAAGTCAATTGGAGGTGTACCTATGGATGTATTTCAAGGCCTACCTTCAAACTCAGTGCCTCTTTGCTTGACATCATGGGAAAATCAAAAGAAATCAGCCAAGACCTAAACATTTTTTATAGACCTCCACAAGTCTGCTTCATCCTTGGGAGCAGTTCCCAAATGCCTGAAGGTACCACGTTCATCTGTACAAACAATAGTACGCAAGTATAAACACCATGGGACCACACAGCCGTCATACCGCTCAGGAAGGAGACGCGTTCTGTATCGTAGAGATGAATGAACTTTGGTGTGAAAATTACAAATCAATCCCAGAACAACAGCAAAGGACCCTTGAGAAGATGCTAGAGGAAACAGGTACGAAGTATCTATTTCCACAGTAAAACGAGTCCGATATCGACATAACCTGAAAGGCCGCTCAGCAAGGAAGAAGCCACTGCTTCAAAACCGCCATAAAAAAGCCAGATTACAGTTTGGAACTTCACATAGGGACAAAGATCCTACTTTTTGGAGAAATGTCTTCTGGTCGGATTAACAACAATAGAACTGTTTGGCCATAATGACCATCATTATGTTTGGAAGGAAAAGTGGGAGGCTTGCAAGCCAAAGAACACCATCTCAACCGTGAAGCACGGGGGTGGCAGCATCATGTTGTGGGGTTGCTTTTCTGCAGGAGGGACTGGTCCACTTCACAAAATAGATGGCATCATGAGGTAGGAAAATGATGTGGATATATTGACGAAACATCTCAAGACATCAGTCATGAAGTTCAAGCTTGGTCGCAAATGGGTCTTCTAAATGGACAATGACCCCAAGCATACTTCCAAAGTTGTAGCAAAATGTCTTAAGGACAACAAAGTCAAGGTATTGGAGTGACCTTCACAAAGCGGAGGAACTCCATTCTATAGAAAATTTCTGGGCAGAACTGAAAAAGCGAGTGCGAGCAAAGAGGCCTACCATCCTGACTCAGTTACACCAGCTCTGTCAGGAGGAATGGGCTAAAATTCACCCAACTTATTGTGGGAAGCTTGTGGAAGGCTACCTGAAACGATTGACCCAAGTTAAACAATTTAAAGGCAATGCAACCAAATACTAATTGAGTGTATGTAAACTTCTGACCCACTGGGAATGTGTTGATGGAAATAAAAGCTGAAATAAATATTTCTCTCAACTATGATTCTGACACTTCACGTTCTGAAAATAAAGTGGTGATCCTAACTGATCCTAACAGGCACTTTTTACTAGGATTAAATGTCAGGAATTGTGAAAAACTGGTTTAAATGTATTTGGCTAAGGTGTATGTAAACTTCCGACTTCAACTGTATGTGCATTAGCAATGGTCTTTACAGATGTTCAGTGTACTACCAACGTTCTACCTGCAGAATCGGATAAATATTTTATACTCTCTTCAAAGGTCATACATTCATCAAAAAGGAATCCAAGGTATTAGTATGAACTAGTGTACTTTAGAAGCATTGCTCCAAAATAGAAGTAATGAATACTTCTTACTGTACCCATTTGTCTGATGTTCATTATCTTGGTTTTTATCTTGGTTAATCATTCATCTCCCTTTGGTAAAACCAGAGATTGACAGTGTTCAGCATACGTCGCAAATCAAACTCACTCTCTGAAAGGAGGACAATGCCATCTGCGTACAATAGTCTCCCCAAAATCTCATTTAACAATCTCATTTAACAATCTCATTTAACAATCTCATTTAACAATCTCATTTAAGGTTTGCATGCTTGATTTGCTGTGTGCTTTCCCCAACGTTCTTTTCTGTTTTTGTAAATGACTTGACTCCAAACAGAGTGGGGAAACCATCCAGTCTCCAACTCATCTACTGGTCCACAGGAGACTGGAACTCTATATAGGAAACCATCCAGTCTCCAACTCATCTACTGGTCCACAGGAGACTGGAGCTCTATATAGGAAACCATCCAGTCTCCAACTCATCTACTGGTCCACAGGAGACTGGAGCTCTATATAGGAAACCATCCAGTCTCCAACTCATTTACTGGTCCACAGGAGACTGGAGCTCTACACAGAGCATTTAACATCCATTTACCATGCACACCGACATTTATACGTTTGAAAACAAGAAAAATCCCTATTTACCCAATCAAAGGATTATTGGAAATGAAGAAAACAAACACAGAGCTGCCAACACGCCGGCATTGGCCGAGATCAGACACACGCATTTGACCATCTTCTCACGCTCACATGCCACACCTCTTATATGAACGCATTGATAAGTACTGCATTTATTTGTCTAATCAGTCCATTGTATGGTCAGTGTGTTAATGTTTCAGCTGTGCTACAAATCACTTTGAAATCGTAGCATCTGCACCTGCAATTTAACATCACAAGCAGAACCTCTTGTCATTGTCCTGTCTTATCACAGCACTGTGAATCCCGGAACATTGAAGCATATGATTGGTCTAGTTACGTAAGGGATCAAGGGGATTGGATGCACGTTTTAAAGAAACACCCCTCAAGATTTCCTTAGATCAGCCTACCACCTTAGATGACTCTACCTCCTTAGATGAGCCTACATCACCTTCCTCCCCTGTATAGTTTCCCACCATGAATTTCAGGACCAAACGTTGAATGATCAGGCATTCTACTGTAGTCTCCAATCAGGCCAATACATTCAGGACTTTTACTTTCCCCAAGCTCAGTTGAGGTAATTACATTGAACTCCACACATGTATTGAGACAGTCATGGGGTGTTACAATACAGTCAACAACTGCTTTTCCCTTTGTTGATACTGATGTGAAATAATCATTTTGTGGTGATAATCTACCATTCATAATGAAGCACAAAGCATCCTTTAAGAATTCAATGCATGTGTCCCCATGCCCACTTCCACCTGTGTCTAAGGCAAGGTGCAACACCATCAATGTTCATTATAAACTGGCTCGTTCGAGCCCTGACTGCAGATTGGATGAAAGCCATGGCATATCAGACTGTATACCATGTGCAGCAAGTAGCCGAGTGGTTGGACTAGTAGCCGAGTGGTTAGACAGTAATTGGACTAGTAACCTAGTGGTTAGACAGTAATTGGACTAGTAACCTAGTGGTTAGACAGTAATTGGACTAGTAACCGAAATGTTGCAAGATTGAATCCCTGAGCTGACAAAGTAAACATCTGTCGTTCTGCCCCTGAACAGGGTTAGTTAACACACTGTTCCTAGGCCAGTTAACCCACTGTTCCTAGGCCAGTTAACCCACTGTTCCTAGGCCAGTTAACCCACTGTTCCTAGGCCAGTTAACCCACTGTTCCTAGGCCAGTTAACCCACTGTTCCTTGGCCAGTTAACCCACTGTCCCTAGGCCAGTTAACCCACTGTTCCTAGGCCAGTTAACCCACTGTTCCTAAGCCAGTTAACCCACTGTTCCTAGGCCAGTTAACCCACTGTTCCTAAGCCAGTTAACCCACTGTTCCTAGGCCAGTTAACCCACTGTTCCTAGGCCAGTTAACCCACTGTTCCTAGTTAACCCACTGTTCCTAGGCCAGTTAACCCACTGTTCCTAAGCCAGTTAACCCACTGTTCCTAGGCCAGTTAACCCACTGTTCCTAAGCCAGTTAACCCACTGTTCCTAGGCCAGTTAACCCACTGTTCCTAGGCCAGTTAACCCACTGTTCCTTGGCCAGTTAACCCACTGTTCCTAGGCCAGTTAACCCACTGTTCCTAGGCCAGTTAACCCACTGTTCCTAAACCAGTTAACCCACTGTTCCTAGGCCAGTTAACCCACTGTTCCTAAGCCAGTTAACCCACTGTTCCTAGGCCAGTTAACCCACTGTTCCTAGGCCAGTTAACCCACTGTTTCTAGGCCAGTTAACCCACTGTTCCTAGGCCGTCATTGAAAATAAGAATTTGTTCTTAACTACCTTGTCTAGTTAAATAAAGAAAATACCATGGGTGTGACAAAACATGTATTTTTACTGCTCTAATTACATTGGTAACCAGTTTATAATAGCAATAAGGCACCCAGGGATATTTGTGGTATATTGCCAATATACCACGGCTAAGGGTTGTATCCATAAGAACAGCCCTTAGCCGTGGTATATTGGCCATATACCACACCCCCCCTGGTCTTATTGCTTAACTATACAACCTTTCAGATCGGAGATTTGAAATATAAAGCACATAGCATCAGTGTCCACAGAATACACCTGCTGACAAAGCCACTTGTTTAGGAACTCAGTCGGGGTCTCAACTTCCTGTTGAGTTAGAATAGTAGAATACACAATTCTCAAATGCGGTTGTGGATCAGCAGTTTTTCTCTTGTTATGTCAGTCACTGGCAGTCACTCCAAAAAAATGGATTGGTAAATTAGTCTAGCCAGATATCTAAACTAGTTTTAATCATGGTTGAATTATCGCCCGTGGGGCACACATTGATTTTGTTAGTCAGTTTCACTCAGATATCATATTAAGAATGGCAAATATTTCTCCCCACCTTACTCCAACATGGGTAGAACTGCAGAAATGTTGTTGTAAAACTGCACATTCTTCTCTCCGCCCAATGGCAAAATGTGTAGAACTGCAGGAAAAATCTTTGAGCCACTGCGGCTCCCATCCCCTCCCTTTCTCATACTCACTCCATCACTTACTCTCTCTCTCACTCAATATCTCTCACTCAATCTCCCCTCCCTCTCTCTCTCTCTCACTCTTTCTCTCTTCCTCTCTCCCTCCTGTCCTGCCATATGGTAGTTTCCTCTGGCAGCTCTCTGAACTGAACAGTAGAAACACAGTCAATAGCCCATCTACACAAATCCACATGCCCCCCCCCCTCTCTCTCTGTCTCTGTGTATGTCTCCCCTCTCTCTCTCTCTCTCTCTCTCTCTCTCTCTCTCTCTCTCTCTCTCTCTCTCTCTTTCTCTCTTCCTCTCTCCCTCTGTCCTGCCATATGGTAGTTTCCTCTGGCAGCTCTCTGTCTGAACAGTAGAAACACAGTCAATAGCCCATCTACACAAATCCACATGCCCCCCCTCTCTCTGTCTCTGTGTATGTCCCCCTCTCTCTGTCTCTGTGTATGCCCCCCTCTCTCTCTCTCTCTCTCTCTCTCTCTCTCTCTCTCTCTCTCTCTCTCTCTCTCTCTCTCTGTCTCTGTGTATGTCCCCCTCTCTCTCTCTGTCTCTGTGTATGTCCCCCTCTCTCTCTCTGTCTCTGTGTATGTCCCCTCTCTCTCTCTCTCTCTCTCTCTCTCTCTCTCTCTCTCTCTGTGTATGTCCCCCCTCTCTCTCTCTCTCTCTCTCTCTCTCTCTCTCTCTCTCTCTCTCTCTCTCTCTCTCTGTGTATGTCCCCCTCTCTCTCTCTGTCTCTGTGTATGTCCCCCCTCTCTCTCTCTCTCTCTCTCTGTCTCTGTGTATGTCCCCCTCTCTCTCTGTGTATGTCACCCCCCTCTCTCTCTGTGTATGTCCCCCCCTCTCTCTCTCTCTCTCTCTCTCTCTGTATGTCCCCCTCTCTCTCTCTGTCTCTGTGTATGTCACCCCCTCTCTCTCTGTCTGTCCCCTCTCTCTCTCTCTCTCTCTCTCTCTCTCTCTGTGTATGTCCCCCTCTCTCTCTCTCTGTCTCTGTGTATGTCCCCGCTGTCTCTCTCTGTCTCTGTGTCTCTGTGTATGTCCCCCTCTCTCTCTCTCTCTCTCTCTCTCTCTCTCTCTCTCTCTCTCTCTCTCTCTCTCTCTCTCTCTCTCTCTCTCTCTCTCTCTCTCTCTCTCTCTCTGTCTCTGTCTCTGTCTCTGTGTATGTCCCCGCTCTCTCTCTCTGTCTCTGTGTATGTCCCCCTCTCTCTCTCTCTCTCTCTCTCTCTCTCTCTCTCTCTCTCTCTCTCTCTCTCTCTCTCTCTCTCTCTCTCTCTCTCTCTCTCTCTCTCTCCCTCTCTCTCTCTCTGTCTCTCTCTCTGTCTCTGTGTATGTCCCCCCTCTCTCTCTCTCTCTGTCTCTGTGTATGTCCCCCTCTCTCTCTCTCTGTCTCTGTGTATGTCCTCCCTCTCTCTCTGTCTCTGTGTATGTCCCCCCCCTCTCTCTCTCTCTCTCTCTCTCTCTCTCTCTCTCTCTCTCTCTCTCTCTCTCTCTCTCTCTCTCTCTCTCTCTGTCTCTGTGTATGTCCCCCCTCTCTCTCTCTGTCTCTGTGTATGTCCCCCTCTCTCTCTCTCTCTCTGTCTCTGTGTATGTCCCCCTCCTCTCTCTCTCTGTCTCTGTGTATGTCCCCCTCTCTCTCTCTCTGTCTCTGTGTCTCTCTCTCCTCTCTCTCTCTCTCTCTCTCTCTCTCTCTCTCTCTCTCTCTCTCTCTCTCTCTCTCTCTCTCTCTCTCTCTCTCTCTCTCTCTCTCTCTCTCTCTCTGTCTCTGTCTCTGTGTATGTCCCCCTCTCTCTCTCTCTCTCTCTCTCTCTCTCTCTCTCTCTCTCTCTCTCTCTCTCTCTCTCTCTGTCTCTCTGTCTCTGTGTATGTCCCCCTCTCTCTCTCTCTGTCTCTGTGTATGTCCTCCCCTCTCTCTCTGTCTCTGTGTATGTGTCCCCCCCTCTCTCTCTCTCTCTCTCTCTCTCTCTCTCTCTCTCTCTCTCTCTCTCTCTCTCTCTCTCTCTCTCTCTGTCTCTGTGTCTCTGTGTATGTCCCCCTCTCTCTCTCTCTCTCTCTGTCTCTCTCTCTCTCTGTCTCTGTGTATGTCCCCCCCCTCTCTCTCTGTCTCTGTGTATGTCCCCCCTCTCTCTCTGTCTCTGTGTATGCCCCCCTCTCTCTCTGTCTCTGTGTATGTCCCCCCTGTCTCTCTCTGTCTCTGTGTATGTCCCCCCTCTCTCTGTCTCTGTGTATGTCCCCCTCTCCCTCTCTCTGTCTCTGTGTATGTCCCCCCTGTCTCTCTCTGTCTATGTGTATGTCCCTCCTCTCTCTCTGTCTCTGTGTATGTCCCCCTCTCCCTCTCTCTGTCTCTGTGTATGTCCCCCCTGTCTCTCTCTGTCTCTGTGTATGTCCCCCTGTCTCTCTGTCTCTGTGTATGTCCCCCCTCTCCCTCTCTCTGTCTCTGTGTATGTCCCCCTCTCTCTCTCTGTCTCTGTGTATGTCCCCCTCTCTCTCTCTGTCTCTGTGTATGTCCCCCTTCTCTATCTCTCTGTCTCTGTGTATGTCCCCCCTCTCTCTCTCTCTCTCTCTGTCTCTGTGTATGTCCCCCTCTCTCTCTCTCTGTCTCTGTGTATGTCCTCCCCTCTCTCTCTGTATCTGTGTATGTCCCCCTCTCTCTCTCTCTCTCTCTCTCTCTCTCTCTCTCTCTCTCTCTCTCTCTCTCTCTCTCTCTCTCTCTCTCTCTCTCTCTCTCTCTCTCTCTCTCTCTGTCTCTGTGTATGTCCCCGCTGTCTCTCTCTGTCTCTGTGTCTCTGTGTATGTCCCCCTCTCTCTCTCTCTCTCTCTCTCTCTCTCTCTCTCTCTCTCTCTCTCTCTCTCTCTCTCTCTCTCTCTCTCTCTCTCTCTCTCTCTCTCTCTGTCTCTGTCTCTGTGTATGTCCCCCTCTCTCTCTCTCTCTCTCTCTCTGTCTCTGTGTATGTCCCCCTCTCTCTCTCTCTGTCTCTGTGTATGTCCTCCTCTCTCTCTCTGTCTCTGTGTATGTCCCCCCTCTCTCTCTCTCTCTCTCTCTCTCTCTCTCTCTCTCTCTCTCTCTCTCTCTCTCTCTCTCTCTCTCTCTCTCTCTCTCTCTCTCTCTCTCTCTCTCTCTCTCTCTGTCTCTCTGTCTCTGTGTATGTCCCCTCTGTGTCTCTGTGTATGTCCCCCCCCCTCTCTCTCTCTCTCTCTCTGTCTCTCTCTGTCTCTCTGTCTCTCCTCTCTCTCTCTCTCTGTCTCTGTGTATGTCCCCCTCTCTCTCTCTCTGTCTCTGTGTATGTCCCCCTCTCTCTCTCTCTGTCTCTGTGTATGTCCTCCCCTCTCTCTCTGTCTCTGTGTATGTCTCTCTCTCTCTCTCTCTCTCTCTCTCTCTCTCTCTCTCTCTCTCTCTGTCTCTCTGTATGTCCCCCTCTCTCTCTCTCTCTCTCTCTGTCTCTCTCTCTGTCTGTCTCTGTGTATGTCCCCCTCTCTCTCTCTCTCTCTCTCTCTCTCTCTCTCTCTCTCTCTCTCTCTCTCTCTCTCTCTCTCTCTCTCTCTCTCTCTCTCTCTCTCTCTCTCTCTCTCTCTCTCTCTCTCTCTCTGTCTCTCTCTCTGTCTATGTGTATGTCCCCCTCTCTCTCTCTGTCTCTGTGTATGTCCCCCCCTCTCTCTCTCTCTCTCTCTCTGTCTCTGTGTATGTCCCCCTCTCTCTCTCTCTGTCTCTGTGTATGTCCTCCCTCTCTCTCTGTCTCTGTGTATGTCCCCCTCTCTCTCTGTCTGTGTGTATGTTCCCCCTCTCTCTCTCTCTGTCTCTGTGTATGTCCCCCCTCTCTCTCTCTGTCTCTGTGTATGTCCCCCTCTCTCTGTGTCTCTGTGTATGTCCCCCTCTCTCTCTCTGTCTCTGTGTATGTCCCCCCTCTGTCTCTGTCTCTGTGTATGTCCCCCTCTCCCTCTCTCTGTCTCTGTGTATGTCCCCCTGTCTCTATCTGTCTCTGTGTATGTTCCCCCTCTCTCTCTGTCTCTGTGTATGTCCCCCCCTCTCTCTCTCTCTCTGTCTCTGTGTGTGTCCCCCCTCTCTCTCTGTCTCTGTGTATGTCCCCCTCTCCCTCTGTCTCTGTGTATGTCCCCCCCTCTCTCTCTGTCTCTGTGTATGTCCCCCTCTCTCTCTGTCTCTGTGTATGTCCCCCTCTCTCACTCTCTCTCTCTGTCTCTGTGTATGTCCCCCCTCTCTCTGTCTCTGTGTATGTCCCCCTCTCCCTCTCTCTGTCTCTGTGTATGTCCCCCTCTCCCTCTCTCTCTGTCTCTGTGTATGTCCCCCTGTCTCTCTGTCTCTGTGTATGTCCCCCCTCTCTCTGTCTCTGTGTATGTCCCCCCTCTCTCTCTCTGTCTCTGTGTATGTCCCCCTCTCTCTCTGTCTCTGTGTATGTCCCCCTCTCTCTCTGTCTCTGTGTATGTCCCCCTGTCTCTCTCTGTCTCTGTGTATGTCCCCCCTCTCTCTCTGTCTCTGTGTATGTCCCCCCCTCTCTCTCTGTCTCTGTGTATGCCCCCCCTCTCTCTCTGTCTCTGTGTATGTCCCCCTGTCTCTCTCTGTCTCTGTGTATGTCCCCCCTCTCTCTGTCTCTGTGTATGTCCCCCTCTCCCTCTCTCTGTCTCTGTGTATGTCCCCCTGTCTCTCTCTGTCTATGTGTATGTCCCTCCTCTCTCTCTGTCTCTGTGTATGTCCCCCTCTCCCTCTCTCTGTCTCTGTGTATGTCCCCCTGTCTCTCTCTGTCTCTGTGTATGTCCCCCTGTCTCTCTGTCTCTGTGTATGTCCCCCTCTCCCTCTCTCTGTCTCTGTGTATGTCCCCCTGTCTCTCTCTGTCTCTGTGTATGTCCCCCTCTCCCTCTCTCTGTCTCTGTGTATGTCCTCCCTGTCTCTCTCTCTGTCTCTGTGTATGTCCCCCCTCTCTCTCTGTCTATGTGTATGTCCCCCTCTCTCTCTCTCTGTCTCTGTGTATGTCCCCCCTCTCTCTCTGTCTATGTGTATGTCCCCCTCTCTCTCTGTCTCTGTGTATGTCCCCCCTCTCTCTCTCTCTGTCTCTGTGTATGTCCCCCTCTCTCTCTCTCTGTCTATGTGTATGTCCCCCTCTCTCTCTCTGTCTCTGTGTATGTCCCCCCTCTCTCTCTGTCTATGTGTATGTCCCCCTCTCTTTGTGTATGTCCCCCCTCGTATAAACACCAAAACAGCAAAATACAGTATCACACATGCTCTCTCTCTCTCAGCAGGCTAATGCTGTCTTGTGACACACACACATGGGTTTGAACACACATGCATTTTTCCCTAGAGGTCATTGGCAGACAGGGTAGACCCACTGCAGATGACACTGAGTAAGGCCTGATACCAAACATCCTTGAGTTGACAGACAGGATCCCTGGTCACCATGTCCATTTCATACATCACTATTGCCATGATAGAGATGTTATCATGTCCACTGCATTCCTTTCCTTTACAATTTCATTTTTTATTTGAATTTTATTGAACCATTATTTAACAAGGCAAGTCAGTTTACGAACAAATTCTTATTTACAATTACGGCCTACCCCGGCCAAACCAGGATGACACTGGGCCAATTGTGCACCGCCCTATGGGACTCCCAATCACTGCCAGTTGTGATACAGCCTGGAATTGAACCAGGGTCTGAAGTGACACCTCTAGCACAGAGATGCAGTGCCAAAGACAGTTACGCCACTCAGGAGCCCGCAAAGACAGCTGGACATAGTTTAGAATTGGCAAACCTAGAATAATCAACCAGTGCACTGATTTCCAACCTAATCTGTATTTTTGGGAGTACAGTGGGGGTTACATTAATGCAAACTCAAATGTGTGCAACAGTCTACTGTAATGTTCGAAGATTCACCTGGTCTCCTAATCAGAGAGGAGTGTTCCTCTGGTGGAAAAGTAGGACATCTAGTGGTGTACATCTGTCACTGCAGAACCCTCATAGGGCTTACTGGAACACATCACACTTTCAGTATTGATAGGTTTTACATTTCCAGCTGATTATGCAGACCTTATTGGATCAGTGTTTACATATCCATCAACATGGTTCTTATCCTTCAGTAAAAATGTACACTACCGTTCAAAAGTTTGGGGTCACTCAGAAATGTCCTTGTTTTTGAAAGAAAACCTGGTCCATTAAAATAACATCAAATTGATCAGAAATACAGTGTAGACATTGTTAATGTTGTAAATGACTATTGTAGCTGGAAACAGCTTATTTTTTAATGGAATATCTACATAGGTGTACAGAGGCCCAAAAGTTACTATAACCTTCCCCGGACCGGATTGAATGGGCTCGTGGGCTGGATCCGGCTCGTATGTTGCCCACCCCTGGTCTACTGTTATCAGTATGTCAGAATTGACTTTGACCTCTATCAAGTGTAAATGTTATAGTCAGCAGCCTTCCTGTCTATCAGTGTCACATGCCTTACAGGGATGCTAATCTATCAACCAGTGGATTTGCATTTTGCAGAAGTAAAGCATTCATCTCGCTACAATAGAGATCCTATCACTTCCTCATTGGACTATCAGAATGTTGTTTAGAACTACATACCACCACTATAGTTCACGACTAGAGTCTATCTGTGATACACTACAGTATGTGGATACCTGCTCGTCAAACATCTAATAAAAAAATCATAGGCATTAATATGGAGTTGTCCCCCCTGCTGCGGGGACTTGCTTCCATTCAGCCAGAAGATCATTAGTGAGGTTGGGCACTGATGTTGGGCGATTAGGCCTGTCTCACAGTCAACGTTCCAATTCATCCCAAAGGTGTTCGATGGGGTTGAGGTCAGGGCTCTGTGCAGACCAATCATGTTCTTCCACATCTGCAGTGAAAGGTGACATAACTAGAGCTGTGTTTGTCAGACCATAAAACATCCTGAAAATCAGCCTTCTCACGTAAACATCTGTAGCGTGGCATGCACTGTTTCTTGCATTTCTGCACAAGTGATAATACATCATTCACAAGTGATAATACATCATTCACAAGTGATAATACATCATTCACTGTTATAATAAATCATTCACAAGTGATAATACATCATTCACAAGTGATAATACATCATTCACAAGTGATAATACATCATTCACTGTTATAATAAATCATTCACAAGTGATAATAAATCATTCACAAGTGATAATACATCATTCACTGTTATAATAAATCATTCACAAGTGATAATACATCATTCACTGTTATAATAAATCATTCACAAGTGATAATACATCATTCACTGTTATAATAAATCATTCACAAGTGATAATACATCATTCACTGTTATAATAAATCATTCACAAGTGATAATACATCATTTACAAGTGATAATACATCATTCACAAGTGATAATACATCATTCACTGTTATAATAAATCATTCACAAGTGATAATACATCATTCACAAGTGATAATACATCATTCACAAGTGATAATACATCATTCACAAGTGATAATACATCATTCACAAGTGATAATACATCATTCACAAGTGATAATACATCATTCACAAGTGATAATACATCATTCACAAGTTAAAATACATCATTCACAAGTGATAATACATCATTCACAAGTTAAAATACATCATTCACAAGTGATAATACATCATTCACAAGTTAAAATACATCATTCACAAGTGATAATACATCATTCACAAGTTAAAATACATCATTCACAAGTGATAATACATCATTCACAAGTGATAATACATCATTCACAAGTTAAAATACATCATTCACAAGTGATAATACATATTCACAAGTTAAAATACATCATTCACAAGTGATAATACATCATTCACAAGTTAAAATACATCATTCACAAGTGATAATACATCATTCACAAGTTAAAATACATCATTCACAAGTGATAATATATTCATTCACAACTGATAATACATCATTCACAAGTGATAATACATCATTCACAAGTTAAAATACATCATTCACAAGTGATAATACATCATTCACAAGTTAAAATACATCATTCACAAGTGATAATACATCATTCACAAGTTAAAATACATCATTCACAAGTGATAATACATCATTCACAAGTGATAATACATCATTCACAAGTTAAAATACATCATTCACAAGTGATAATATATTCATTCACAACTGATAATACATCATTCACAACTGATAATACATCATTCACAAGTGATAATACATCATTCACAAGTGATAATACATCATTCACAAGTTAAAATACATCATTCTCAAGTTAAAATACATCATTCACAAGTTAAAATACATCATTCACAAGTTAAAATACATCATTCACAAGTTAAAATACATCATTCACAAGTGATAATACATCATTCACAAGTTAAAATACATCATTCACAAGTTAAAATACATCATTCACAAGTTAAAATACATCATTCACAAGTTAAAATACATCATTCACAAGTTAAAATACATCATTCACAAGTTAAAATACATCATTCACAAGTTAAAATACATCATTCACAAGTTAAAATACATCATTCACAAGTGATAATACATCATTCACAAGTTAAAATACATCATTCACAAGTTAAAATACATCATTCACAAGTTAAAATACATCATTCACAAGTTAAAATACATCATTCACAAGTTAAAATACATCATTCACAAGTTAAAATACATCATTCACAAGTGATAATACATCATTCACAAGTGATAATATTCTCAATGTAATGTTGTCTTTACATAGACTAAATAATGTATGTGTGAAATGAGTTTTGATTTAGAATGGACCATTAGGATGCACCTGTCTTGGAATATGGGCATGGGGGAAGAAGGACTGTCATCTATGCACTTAAATAGCGAGTAGAGGACACTTTTCCCATGTTTCATTTTCATGCCAGCCAGGTAGGCTATACTCTTGTTGTAAGGATAAGCAATGTGCTTAATATTCGGAAACTTGATAAATAAATATAGTAGGCCTGTTACGAGTAAATGAGTGAAGAGGTGTGGAGTCAGGCGCAGAGAGCAAAAGATGTGGGAAAAACAACACGCTTTAATGTCCCGGAAACATAACATGAACAAAAGTGGAAACACAAATGAACAGAAATATAAATGGACAGCGTGAAACCCAAATGCCAACAAAATACACTCAAACAACAAAACAGACGAACAAGCCCGCACGAAACAGAAGTGGGCTAAACAGACTATATATAACCCTATCCTAACAACCAAACAAGAAACAGGAGCGGGCTGAACAGACTATATATGACCCTATCCTAACAACCTAACAAGAAACAGGTGCTACCATTTAGACAGAACTATACGAACACAGAATCGGCGATAGCTAGTAGACCGGCGACGACGACCGCCGAGCGCCACCCGAACAAGAAGGGGAGTCACCTTCGGTAATATTCGTGACAAGGCCTAGCCCATAGAAAGCTGATGGGATCCTACTCTTTTTAATAGAGGCCATCTAAACACTGTTTTCTCAAGCTGTTGTGCAACATTGGATTTGACTGCGATCACAATTTGTGACCACCAATGTGGAAGTAATATGGTCACCGTATCATTTCATTCCCTATTGGCCCTGCCCTCAACCTGGGGCATCTTACAACCTGTGGCATCTTACACACTGACGTCCCCACCCCCTCCCTGGGGCCTATTACACAGTGCCGTCCCCACCCTCACCCTGGGGCCTATTACACAGTGATGCCTGATAACCCCTCATTAACATCATATTATCTGTAAAGAGATTACATGCCCTATATATTCAGATGGTTGAAACTAAACAAGGTGGATCTGAACTGTAACATGGTCCTGGCAGTAACGGCGTAAACACACAGGTTATAATGGCAATTATGACCATTTGACAAATTGTTACCTTAGAACTATAAGGTTCTATCTGACAATTTGGTCAAAAATGTGTTATTCACATAGAGTTCCTCTAGGTGGTCCTTTACATGTGAGATATGTCTGATTTTTATTTTTAAAAGTAAATGTACGATGGAAAGAAAAATATGACTTGTTCTATCTGGCAAATCACGTTTTAACTTGGTGCTCCAAGGTTCCTTCATCAATCCAATCACGTTTTAACTTGGTGCTCCAAGGTTCCTTCTTCAATCCAATCACGTTTTAACTTGGTGCTCCAAGGTTCCTTCTTCAATCCAATCACGTTTTAACTTGGTGCTCCAAGGTTCCTTCTTCAATCCAATCACGTTTTAACTTGGTGCTCCAAGGTTCCTTCTTCAATCCAATCACGTTTTAACTTCGTGCTCCAAGGTTCCTTCTTCAATCCAATCACATTTTAACTTGGTGCTCCAAGGTTCCTTCTTCAATCCAATCACATTTTAACCTGGTGCTCCAAGGTTCCTTCTTCAATCCAATCACATTTTAACTTGGTGCTCCAAGGTTCCTTCTTCAATCCAATCACGTTTTAACTTGGTGCTCCAAGGTTCCTTCTTCAATCCAATCACGTTTTAACTTGGTGCTCCAAGGTTCCTTCATCAATCCAATCACGTTTTAACTTGGTGCTCCAAGGTTCCTTCTTCAATCCAATCACGTTTTAACTTGGTGCTCCAAGGTTCCTTCTTCAATCCAATCACGTTTTAACTTGGTGATCCAAGGTTCCTTCTTCAATCCAATCACGTTTTAACTTGGTGCTCCAAGGTTCCTTCTTCAATCCAATCACGTTTTAACTTGGTGCTCCAAGGTTCCTTCTTCAATCCAATCACGTTTTAACTTGGTGCTCCAAGGTTCCTTCTTCAATCAAATCACATTTTAACTTGGTGCTCCAAGGTTCCTTCATCAATCCAATCACGTGTTAACTTGGTGCTCCAAGGTTCCTTCATCAATCCAATCACGTTTTAACTTGGTGCTCCAAGGTTCCTTCATCAATCCAATCACGTGTTAACTTGGTGCTCCAAGGTTCCTTCTTCAATCCAATCACGTTTTAACTTGGTGCTCCAAGGTTCCTTTATCAATCCAATCACGTTTTAACTTGGTGCTCCAAGGTTCCTTCTTCAATCCAATCACGTTTTAACTTGGTGCTCCAAGGTTCCTTCTTCAATCCAATCACGTTTTAACTTGGTGCTCCAAGGTTCCTTCATCAATCCAATCACGTGTTAACTTGGTGCTCCAAGGTTCCTTCATCAATCCAATCACGTTTTAACTTGGTGCTCCAAGGTTCCTTCATCAATCCAATCACGTGTTAACTTGGTGCTCCAAGGTTCCTTCATCAATCCAATCACACAATCATTTACATTACATTTACATTTAAGTCATTTAGCAGACGCTCTTATCCAGAGCGACTTACAAATTGGTGCATTCACCTTATGACATCCAGTGGGACAGTCACTTAACAATAGTGCATCTAAAACTTAGGGGGGGTGGGGTGAGAGGGATTACTTATCCTATCCTAGGTATTCCTTAAAGAGGTGGGGTTTCAGGTGTCTCCGGAAGGTGGTGATTGACTCCGCTGTCCTGGCGTCGTGAGGGAGTTTGTTCCACCATTGGGGGGCCAGGGCAGCGAACAGTTTTGACTGGGCTGAGCGGGAGCTGTACTTCCTCAGTGGTAGGGAGGCGAGCAGGCCAGAGGTGGATGAACGCAGTGCCCTTGTTTGGGTGTAGGGCCTGATCAGAGCCTGGAGGTACTGAGGTGCCGTTCCCCTCACAGCTCCGTAGGCAAGCACCATGGTCTTGTAGCGGATGCGAGCTTCAACTGGAAGCCAGTGGAGAGAGCGGAGGAGCGGGGTGACGTGAGAGAACTTGGGAAGGTTGAACACCAGACGGGCTGCGGCGTTCTGGATGAGTTGAAGGGGTTTAATGGCACAGGCAGGGAGCCCAGCCAACAGCGAGTTGCAGTAATCCAGACGGGAGATGACAAGTGCCTGGATGAGGACCTGCGCCGCTTCCTGTGTGAGGCAGGGTCGTACTCTGCGGATGTTGTAGAGCATGAACCTACAGGAACGGGCCACCGCCTTGATGTTGGTTGAGAACGACAGGGTGTTGTCCAGGATCACGCCAAGGTTCTTGGCGCTCTGGGAGGAGGACACAATGGAGTTGTCAACCGTGATGGCAAGATCATGGAACGGGCAGTCCTTCCCCGGGAGGAAGAGCAGCTCCGTCTTGCCGAGGTTCAGCTTGAGGTGGTGATCCGTCATCCACACTGATATGTCTGCCAGACATGCAGAGATGCGATTCGCCACCTGGTCATCAGAAGGGGGAAAGGAGAAGATTAATTGTGTGTCGTCTGCATAGCAATGATAAGAGAGACCATGTGAGGTTATGACAGAGCCAAGTGACTTGGTGTATAGCGAGAATAGGAGAGGGCCAAGAACAGAGCCCTGGGGGACACCAGTGGTGAGAGCGCGTGGTGAGGAGACAGATTCTCGCCACGCCACCTGGTAGGAGCGACCTGTCAGGTAGGACGCAATCCAAGCGTGGGCCGCGCCGGAGATGCCCAACTCGGAGAGGGTGGAGAGGAGGATCTGATGGTTCACAGTATCGAAGGCAGCCGACAGATCTAGAAGGATGAGAGCAGAGGAGAGAGAGTTAGCTTTAGCAGTGCGGAGCGCCTCCGTGATACAGAGGAGAGCAGTCTCAGTTGAATGACTAGTCTTGAAACCTGACTGATTTGGATCAAGAAGGTCATTCAGAGAGAGATAGCGGGAGAGCTGGCCAAGGACGGCACGTTCAAGAGTTTTGGAGAGAAAAGACAGAAGGGATACTGGTCTGTAATTGTTGACATCGGAGGGATCGAGTGTAGGTTTTTTCAGAAGGGGTGCAACTCTCGCTCTCTTGAAGACGGAAGGGACGTAGCCAGCGGTCAGGGATGAGTTGATGAGCGAGGTGAGGTAAGGGAGAAGGTCTCCGGAAATGGTCTGGAGAAGAGAGGAGGGGATAGGGTCAAGCGGGCAGGTTGTTGGGCGGCCGGCCGTCACAAGACGCGAGATTTCATCTGGAGAGAGAGGGAGAAAGAGGTCAGAGCACAGGGTAGGGCAGTGTGAGCAGAACCAGCGGTGTCGTTTGACTTAGCAAACGAGGATCGGATGTCGTCGACCTTCTTTTCAAAATGGTTGACGAAGTCATCTGCAGAGAGGGAGGAGGGGGGGAGGGGGCGGAGGATTCAGGAGGGAGGAGAAGGTGGCAAAGAGCTTCCTAGGGTTAGAGGCAGATGCTTGGAATTTAGCGTGGTAGAAAGTGGCTTTAGCAGCAGAGACAGAGGAGGAAAATGTAGAGAGGAGGGAGTGAAAGGATGCCAGGTCCGCAGGGAGGCGAGTTTTCCTCCATTTCCGCTCGGCTGCCCGGAGCCCTGTTCTGTGAGCTCGCAATGAGTCATCGAGCCACGGAGCGGGAGGGGAGGACCGAGCCGGCCTGGAGGATAGGGGACATAGAGAGTCAAGGGATGCAGAGAGGGAGGAGAGGAGGGTTGAGGAGGCAGAATCAGGAGATAGGTGGGAGAAGGTTTGAGCGGAGGGAAGAGATGATAGGATGGAAGAGGAGAGAGTAGCGGGGGAGAGAGAGAGCGAAGGTTGGGACGGCGCGATACCATCCGAGTAGGGGCAGTGTGGGAGGTGTTGGATGAGAGCGAGAGGGAAAAGGATACAAGGCAGTGGTCGGAGACTTGGAGGGGAGTTGCAATGAGGTTAGTGGAAGAACAGCATCTAGTAAAGATGAGGTTGAGCGTATTGCCTGCCTTGTGAGTAGGGGGGGAAGGTGAGAGGGTGAGGTCAAAAGAGGAGAGGAGTGGAAAGAAGGAGGCAGAGAGGAAAGAGTCAAAGGTAGACGTGGGGAGGTTAAAGTCGCCCAGAACTGTGAGAGGTGAGTCGTCCTCAGGAAAGGAGCTTATCAAGGCATCAAGCTCATTGATGAACTCTCCGAGGGAACCTGGAGGGCGATAAATGATAAGGATGTTAAGCTTGAAAGGGCTAGTAACTGTGACAGCATGGAATTCAAAGGAGGCGCTAGACAGATGGGTAAGGGGAGAAAGAGAGAATGACCACTTGGGAGAGATGAGGATCCCGGTGCCACCACCCCGCTGACCAGAAGCTCTCGGGGTGTGCGAGAACACGTGGGCGGACGAAGAGAGAGCAATGCTGGGTTGTCAATAAAACATTAACTGTATGTAAGGTGATATACTTACTGAGTCATCTGGGACATGATAAAATACTCATTATCTAAAAATGATAGAACCTTATTGTCTCAAGTCCTTGATTATTCATATTATAGGTTCTGGTCCTCTTTTTAAATGATTTAGGTTGTTTCCACCACTTGTTTAAGAAGAATGCCCATAATGTAAGCTCTTGTAAAAACACATGAATACAAGCGCCTTAGAGCATGTTTAAGACCCTTAGGAGAGACATTGCTGTTTTGTCTTATTCTATATCAATACAAAAACCTCCATGGATGGGGTATTTCACAAAAATTACAAACTTAACACATTTTATTAATAACTATCAAGTAGTTCAGTGACTTTGGGTGTCAGAGACCAGTCACACATATCAGTTTACTCATCCGGAACTACATTTTCCCAATGTTGCTATTTCTGCACAGGATGTAGTATAGCAGTCATTTTAGGGAACTATCGCTTTAACAAATGTGTGATGAACATTAATTCATGTATTTGATGATGTGACTAGAACGAAGGAAGGGTATTCTCTGTATTTAATCATTAAATGTCTGTGCTTTTCTATTGAAATTGAAATCATTTTAGCATTCTGTGGCAGGTAGGACCTTATGGCTGAACCCAGATTGACATTTCAGAGCCATAAGGTTCTATCTGCGATTGCACCTCCTAGAAAAGGGTTTTTGATACTCTGCACTTGAGGTACCTTTAACATGAGGACCTTAATGGGTTATGAAAGAAGAATTCACTACAAACAGTTCAGTTCTGATGTGAAAACTTTGTCTCAGAACTATGCTTTGCGAAGATAGGACCTTGTAGTCCCAAGGTCTCTAATGTAAACAAACAGATGTGAGAGAGATAGAACGGAGAGAGAGTTGGAATGAGTTCTGATGTGAAAACTTTGTCTCAGAACTATGCTTTGCGAAGATAGAACCTTATAGTCCCAAGGTCTCGAATGTAAACAAACAGATGAGAGAGAGATAGAACGGAGAGAGAGTTGGAATGAGGAAAGAGACAGACGGAAGAGAGAGAAAGAGCAAAGTAGTGAGAGGGAGAAAGAGAGAGAGGGAGAAAGAGAGAGAGAAAGAGAGAGAGAGAAAGAGAGAGAGAGAAAGAGAGAGAGAGAGAGAGAGAGAGGGAGAGAGAGAGAGAGAGAGAGAGAGGGAGAGAGAGAGAGAGATTGAGAGCGATAGAGAAGGGGGAGAAAGAGAGGGAGAGCAGACAGTATTCTAATGGGGGTTGATAGCGAAAATGACAATTTCATACAGAAGTAATTATAACTGTTTCCTCTAAATCTAAACAAGGGCTTAAGTGAAACTCTATCCCTTTAATGGATGGTTGGGACAGAGATTTCAAATATAAACAGACATTTAAAAGGACTCACCCTTTAACTGAGGGTTTGGACAGCGAGTACAGTACAGCACAGTCCAACAGAGGGACTCTGTAATCCTGGCTAAAGAGGAGTGTACGAGGGGGGGTTAGTATCATGACGAGGGTTCACTGGAGGGTCACTAGCTGTTACAGCATGTACTGGTGGTCTGATTAAATATGGATCATTTCATTCAGTATGTACAGTAGGTTCTGATGGAGATGACTGTCTGTAAATACTGTATGGAAGTGTACTGTATGTATGAGCTGTGTGTTACAGTGTATCTCCCCGCAGTGTGGATCCAGTCCAACTGGGACTTGACCTTATAATTAAGACACAACCAGAAAAACAGTCCCCCTGCCCCCTGCCTCCCCCCTCCATTCTCCCTCCCTAAAGAATGTCCGTCTACACACAGCAATGTAAGATTTCATCCCCCTCCAAAAGACAACAGCTCTCTCTTTTCACATTGAAAATAAAAAGGAGGCAACAGAATAGAGGGCAAGTATGTGTGAGGGGCTTTATCCTCTTCTCCTCTCCTCCTCTCCTCCCCTCCCCCTCTCCTCCCCTGCCCTTCTCTATTCCCCTTCTCTCCTTTCCTCTCCTCCCCTTCTCTCCTCCCCTTTCCTCCTCTCCTCCCCTTCTCTCCTCTCCTCCTCTCCTCTTCCTCTCCTCCTCTCCTCCCTTCCCCCTCTCCTCCCCTGCCCTTCTCTCCTTTCCTTTCCTCTCCTCCTCTCCTCCTATCCTGCTTGCCAGATGTGGAAAACTCCTGGTTAAAGTAAATGTAGATCTGGCAACCCGGCTACCCTGAACTCTGCATTAGCGTAAACAACACTTTCTGCAGACAACACAGTGAGTGGCCCTGTCCATGATTTTATGGGATGATCATTCTGTGGAGTGTCCGGGAGTAAGACATCATTAAAAGATTCCCTGTAAGAAGAACTCACAAGCACAGTTGATTTTCCAGGAAGTGATTAAGATACATACAGTTAATGTCCCATAGTTCCATAATCTGGTATTTTCTTCATGGGGATCCTTAGGGAAAACAGCGCATTCAGAAAGTATTCAGACCCCTTGATTTGTTCCACTTTCTGTTAGGTTACAGCCTTATTCTAAAATTAATTGAATTCATTTTCCCCTCATCAATCTACACACAATACCCCATAATGACCAAGTGAAAAAAGTTTTTTAGAATTTTTTGCAAATGTATTACAAATAACAAGCAGAAATACCTTATTTACATAAATATTTAGACCCTATGCAATGAGACTCCAAATTTAGCTCAGGTGCATCCGGTTTCCATTGATCATCCTTGAGATGTTTCTACAACTTGGAGTCGACCTGTGGTAAATTCTATTGATTGGAATTTTTTTGGAAAGACACACACCTGTCTGTATAAGGTCCCACAGTTGACAGTGCAGGATTGTGTCGAGGTGCAGACCTGGGGAAGGGTACCAAAAAATGTCTGCTGCATTGAAGGTCCCCAAGAACACAGTGGTCCCAAACAATACAATGGACTCGTCATTGAGCTGGCCGCCCAGCCAAACTGAGCAATCGGGGGAAAAGGGCCTTGGTCAGGGAGGTGACCAAGAACCCGATGGTCACTCTGGCGGAGCTCCTGAGTTCTGTGGAGATGGAAGAACCTTCCAGAAGGACAACCATCTCTGCAGAACTCCACCAATCAGGCCTTTATGGTAGAGTTGCCAGACGGAAGCCACTCCTCAATAAAATGCACATGACAGCCGCTTGGTGTTTGCCAAAAGGCACCTAACAGAAACTCAGACCATGAGAAACAAGATTTTCTGGTCTGATGGAACCAAGATTAAACTCTTTGGCCTGAATGCTAAGCATCACGTCTGGAGGAAACCTGGCACCATCCCTATGGTGAAGTATGGTGATGGCAGCATCAAGCTGTGGGGATGTTTTTCAGCGACAGGGACTGGGAGACTAGTCAGGATCGAGGGAAAGATCAACAGAGCAAAGTACAGAGAGATCGTTGATGAAAACTTCAGGACTTTAGACTGGGGCAAAGGTTCACCTTCCAACAGGACAACAACCTTAAGGACACAGCCAAGACAATGCAGGAATGGCTTCGGGACAAGTATCTGAATGTCCATGAGTGGCCCAGCCGGAGCTAGTACTTGAACCTGATCGAAAATCTCTGAAGAGACCTGTTAATAGCTGTGCAGCAACGCTCCTCATCCAACCTGACAGAACTTGAGAAGATCTGCAGAGAAGAATGGGAGAAACTCCCCAAATACAGGAGTGCCCATACCCAAGAAGACTCTAGGCTGTAATCGCTGCCAAAGGTGCTTCAACAAAGCACTGAGTAAAGGGTCTAAATATTGACATTTCAGTTATTTTTATTTATAAATGTGCAAAGAAATGTAAAATCTGTTTTTTTTGTCATTATGGGGTATTGTGTGTAGATTGATGAAAAAAACAAGTATTAAATTTAAGAATAAGGCTGTAACTTTGCAAAAGTCAAGGGGTCTGAATACTTTTGGAATACACTGTATCTAACATGAAACACTGACGCAATCATCATATACATTTGTTTTCATACGGAGACTGTCGTACAGTCACTAGACTATAGGACAGAGGAAAGGCCCATTTGGATCAGAGCATTTAGAAAACATGTGTGAGGACAGTACCCCCCTCTAGGGGTGCCACCCGGCTTCCCACCTGGGCGAGCCTAACGGGCCAGCTGAGGCATGGGAGTCCGATCAGCCGGCTAAGGTATGACGTGGGATGGGAGCCTGCTGAGCCATCCGAGGCAAGAAAACCTCTTGAGCCAGCTAAGGCATGGAAGCCCAACGAGCCAGCTGAGGCAAGAAAACCTCTCGAGCCAGCTAAGGCATGGAAGCCCGACGAGCCAGCTAAGGCATGGAAGCCCAACGAGCCAGCTGAGGCAAGAAAACCTCTCGAGCCAGCTGAGGCATGGAAGCCCGACGAGCCAGCTAAGGCATGGAAGCACGATGAGCCAGCTAAGGCATGGAAGCCCGACGAGCCAGCTAAGGCATGGAAGCCCGACGAGCCAGCTAAGGCATGGAAGCCCGACGAGCCAGCTGAGGCATGGAAGCCTGACGAGCCAGCTGAGGCATGGAAGCATGACGAGCCAGCTGAGGCATGGAAGCCCGACGAGCCAGCTGAGGCATGGAAGCCCGACGAGCCAGCTGAGGCATGGAAGCCCGACGAGCCAGCTGAGGCATGGAAGCCCGACGAGCCAGCTGAGGCATGGAAGCCCGACGAGCCAGCTGAGGCATGGAAGCCTGACGAGCCAGCTGAGGCACCTCCGGTTCCTTCGGCAGCGGCACCCTACGTCACCAACAAAAAAACAAAAAACTCCCTGATGCTTCCAATTGTGGTGTCAGCATTCTGTGAGGACAGCCGCTGGGAGACGAGAAGCAAGTACAGGGAGTGAACATTTAATGAATAACGGACATGAAACAAAACACGGACAGCGTCTGGACCAGGGAAAAATAACAACAATAATGCTGACACAGGGATGAAACTGGAGTTTGGCGTGACAACATCCTTGTATAACTATTTTACATTTATTTGAATAAAACTTCAGCGGAATCTTGGTGGGGAATAATGTTATAAATATCCTGTCTGCCCATCTGGTGTAAAGGTGTCATACAGACAGGCCCAACCTCTCTGGTCTACACTGAGTGTCCAAAACATTAGGATCACCGTCCTAATATTGAGTTCCACCCCTTTTTGCCCTCAGAACAGCCTCAATTCTTCAGGGCATGGACTCTACAAGGTCCCATGTTGACTCCAATGCTTCCCACAGTTGGATCAAGTAGGCCGGATGTCCTTTGGGTAGTGGACCCTTCTTGATTCACACAGGAAACTGTTGAGCGTGAAAATCCCAGTAGCTTTGCAATACAATTCCCCTGTTCAAGGGCACTTGAAAATATTTTGTCTTGCCCATTCACCCTCTGAATGTCACACATACACAATCCATGTCTCAATTGTCTGAAGGATTAAAAATCCTTCTTTAACCTGTCTCATCCACTTCATCTACACTGAATGAAGTGGATTTAATAAGTGACATCAATAAGGGATCATAGCTTTCACCTGGATTCACCTGTCATGGAAAACATGCAACAACTCCCCCATAAGCAACGTGCAACACCTCCCCTATAGGCAGAAATGCTTATGGGGAGATGTTGCTGTATATATTCAGAGCCATATCCCTGTAATGCTTAGAGAAGATCTTATCTCAAGTGTTATTGAAGTGTTGTGGTTGCAGGTTCACTCGACACATCTAAAGGCTTTTATTTTGGGGTGTTGCCATAGGCCACCAAGTGCTAACAGTCAGGAATTATATAATACAGTGGGTCAAAAAAGTATTTAGTCAGTCACCAATTGTGCAAGTTCTCCCACTTAAAAAGATGACAGAGGCCTGTAATGTTCATCATAGGTACACTTCAACTATGACAGACAAAATGAGGGAAAGAAATCCAGAAAATCACATTGTAGGATTTTTTTATGAATTTATTTGCAAATTATGGTGGAAAATAAGTATTTGGTCACCTACAAACAAGCAATATTTCTGGCTCTCACAGATCTGTAACTTCTTATTTAAGAGGCTCCTCTGTCCTCCACTCGTTACCTGTATTAATGGCACCTGTTTGAACTTGTTGTCAGTGTAAAAGACACCTGTCCACAACATCAAACAGTCACACTCCAAACTCCACTATGGCCAAGACCAAAGAGCTGTCAAAGGACACCAGAAACAAAATTGTAGACCTGCACCAGGCTGGGAATGAGTTCTGTAATACTCACATATATCATTCAAACAGTTTTCTATCCAAATCTATTAATTATACTATATGCATATCTTAGCTTCTGGGCCTGAGTAGCAGGCAGATTACTCTGGGCACCTTATTCATCCAAGCTACTCAATTCTGCCCCCCAGCCGTAAGAAGTTTTAATCAACCTACCAGGGTGTTTAGAAACACTACAGGAACAACATCATCCACATGTATCGATCACATCTTTACTAATACAGTAGAACTTTGTACTAAAGCTGTATCCGTACCCATTGGATGCAGTGATCACAATATAGTTGCTATATCCAGGAAAGCCAAAGTTCCAACAACTGGGCCTAAAAGTGTGTATAAGAGATCATACAAAAGATGTTGCTGTGACTCTTATGTGGATGATGTTACAAATATTTGTTGGTCTGATGTGATTCATGAGGAGCATCCAGATGCTGCACTTGATGAATTTATTAAATTGCTTCTTCCAATTATTGATAAACATGCACTCATTACGAAACTGACTGTTAGAACTGTTAAGGCTCCATGGATTGATGAGGAATTGAAAAACTTGTATGGTTGAAGGAGATGTGGCAAAAGGAGGGGCTAATAAGTCTGGCTACACATCTGACTGGCTGACTTACTACAAATTGAGAAATTATGTGACTAAACTCAACAAAAAGAAGAAGAAACTTTATTATGAAGCCAAGATCAATGATATAAAGAATGATGGAAAAAAAACTTTGGAGTAATTTAAATGATGGGCAGAAAGACAAATTCAACTCCATCTTTCATGGAATCAGATGGATTATTCATCACAAAACCATTTGATGTTGCCAATTATTTTAATGATTATTTCATTGGCAAAGTGTGAAAATTTAGGCAGGAAATGCCAACAACGAACAGTGAGCCATTGTATTCATGCATAAAAAAATGAATAATGAAAGATAAGCAGTGCAATTTAGATTTTTTTTTTCTTATCGATCAATAAAGACAAACCTTCTGGCATTGACAACTTAGAATGAAAGTTACTGAGAATGGTAGCTGACTCTATAGTGACTCCTATCTGTCACATTTTTAATCTGAGCCTAGAGAAAAGTCTTTGTCCTCAGGCCTGGAGGGAAGCCAAAGTAATTCCACTACCCAAGGGTGGTGAATTTTTTCCACTACTGGTTCTAACAGCAGACCTATAAGCTTGCTGCTAGCTCTTAGCAAACTGTTGGAAAAAAATTGTGCTTGACCAAATACAATGCTATTTCTCTGTAAACAAATTAACAACAGACTTTCAGCATGTTTATAGAGAAGGGCACTCAACATGTACTGTCCTGACACAAATGACTGATGATTGGTTGAAAGAAATTGATCATTAGAAGATTGTGGGAGCTGTACTGTTTGATTTCAGTGCAGCCTTTGATACTATTGACTATAACCTGTTGTTGAAAAACCGTATGTTGTATTGACTTTTCAACCACTGCCATATTGTGGATTCTGAGTTCAGTGGCTTGCGAAAGTATTCACCCCCTTTGCCATTTTCCCTATTTTGTACAAACTGAAACTAAAATGTATTTTGCGGTGTTTGTATCATTTGATTTACACAACATGCCTACCACTTTGAAGATGCAAAATCATTTTTATTGTGAAACAGAAAAGAAATAAGACAAAAAAACAGAAAACTTGAGCGTGCATAACTATTCATCCCCCCAAAGTCAATACTTTGTAGACCCACCTTTTGCAGCAATTACAGCTGCAAGTCTCTTAGGTTATGTCTCCATAAGCTTGGCACATCTAGCCACTGGGATATTGCCCATTCTTCAAGGCAAACAGCTCCAGCTCATTCAAGTTGGATGGGTTCAGCTGGTGTACAGCAAACTTTAAGTCATACCACAAATTCTCAATTGGATTGAGAATTGGGCTTTGACTAGGCCATTCCAAGACATTTAAATGTTTCCCTTTAAACTACTCAAGTGTTGCTTTAGCGGTATGCTTAGGGTCATTGTCCTGCTAGAAGGTGAACCTCCGTCCCAGTCTCAAATCTCTGGAAGACTGAAACATGTTTCCCTCAAGAATTTCCCTGTATTAAGCACCATCCATCATTCTTTCAATTCTGACCAGTACACATAAACTATCTAGGTCAAATAGGGGAGAGGCGTTGTGCCACAAGGTGTTGCTTTATCTGTTTTTTTTTATCCATATTTGCTGTTTATTTGAGCAATATGAGATGGAAGGAAGTTCCATGCAATAAGGTCTCTATACAAAACTATACGCTTTCTTGAATTTGTCCTGGATTTGGGGACTGTGAAAAGAACCCTGGTGGCATGTCTGGTGGGATATGTGTGTGTGTCAGAGCTGTGTGTAAGTTGACTATGCAAACAATATGGGATTTTCAACAAATTAATGTTTATTATATAAAGAATAAATTATGCAGTCAGTCTCTCATCAACTCTTAACCAAGATTGACCGGCATGCATAGAATGCATAACATCCTCCTCCCTCCATGTGGTACCGTTCCTGAAGACTCATCCTGACATGACCCTCCAGCATGACAATGCCACCAGCCATACTGCTCGTTCTGTGTGTGATTGCCTGCAAAAGACAGGAATGTCAGTATTCTGTCATGGCCAGCAAAGGGTCCGGATCTCCATCCCAATGAGCACGCCTGGGACCTTTTAGATCAGAGGGTGAGGGCTAGGGCCATTCCCCCCAGAAATGTCCGGGGACTTGCAGGTGCCTTGGTGGAAGACTGGGGTAACATCTCACAGCAAGAACTGGCAAATCTGGTGCAGTCCATGAGGAGGAGATGCACTGCAGTACTTAATGCAGCTGGTGGCCACACCAGATACTGACTGTTACTTTTGATTTGGACCTCCCCCCTTTGTTCAGGGACACATAATTCAATTTCTGTTATTCACATGTCTGTGGAACTTGTTCAGTTTATGTCTCAGTTGTTGAATCTTGTTATGTTCATACAAATATTTACGCATGTTATTAAGTTTGCTGAAAATAAACGCAGTTTTTTTTTTTGCTGAGTTTAGTTCTGTCCTCGAGCTGTTCTTGTCTGTTGATGTTCTGTATTATTTTATTCTGTATTATATTTAATGTTTTGTGTGGACCCCTGCAAGAGTAGCTGCTGCTTTTGCAAAAGCTAATGGGGGTCCTAATAAAATACCCCAAAATACCAAAAGTAGGTGTTTTGTAATATACATTATATATAAACTTGGCAAGGAATAACATTCTGAAAATCCTGTCTGCCCATCTGGTGTGAAGGTGTGATACAGATAGGCTCAACCTATCTGGTCTGTATACATCAGTGGAGGCTGCTGAGAGGAGGATGGCTCATAATAATGTCTGGAATGGAGTGTAATGGCTGGAATGGAGTATAATGTCTGGAATGGAGTATAATGTCTGGAATGGAGTGTAATGGCTTGAATGGAGTGTAATGGCTGGAATGGAGTGTAATGTCTGGAATGGAGTATAATGTCTGGAATGGAGTGTAATGGCTGGAATGGAGTATAATGTCTGGAATGGAGTATAATGTCTGGAATAGAGTCTAATGGCTGGAATGGAGTGTAATGGCTGGAATGGAGTGTAATGGCTGGAATGGAGTGTAATGGCTGGAATGGAGTATAATGTCTGGAATGGAGTGTAATGGCTGGAATGGAGTGTAATGGCTGGAATGGAGTGTAATGGCTGGAATGGAGTATAATGTCTGGAATGGAGTATAATGCCTGGAATGGAGTGTAATAGCTGGAATGGAGTATAATGTCTGGAATGGAGTATAATGTCTGGAATGGAGTGTAATGGCTGGAATGGAGTATAATGTCTGGAATGGAGTGTAATGGATGGAATGGAGTATAATGTCTGGAATAGAGTGTAATGGCTGGAATGGAGGGAATGGAATGGTATCAAATACATGATGTGTTTGATGCCATTCCATTCACTCCATACCAGCCATTATTATGAGCCGTCCTCCCCTCAGCACTGGTATACATGCTCCCTCTTAATCTCCCTGTGTGAGACAGAATCAACCTCTCATAGGAGACCTATTTTTACAGGCTCTGCTCTAGCACATTTTGTATGGGTAATGAATGTTCGGAAGGGCAGCTGATTAGCAGAATCAGGTTTGTTAGCGCAGGAGCAAAATCTCACCTACCCAGCAGATTTACAGGAGGGTTGCCCACACCTGCACCCCAAAAGGAAGTACACTCTTTATAGTTTTTAAATAGTCTAGAAATGCAGTAAATAAAAAAGTTTAAACTCATTTATCACATTTATACACAATTTAAAAACTCTAAAATGCTATTTGGAAAACAGCAACAACAAGCTAAATTGAATCCAGTCATTATCACCTTAGCTGCTGTAGTTTCATTCACCTCAAACACGTCATACAGCAATTAGGCTAGCTGCTACGCCCTAGCTCAGCACCGGCATTAGAAACTCTAGTGTAGTTTCATGTCAAGTCAAACAGCAGTTACCTAGCGTCCTAGACATCCACAGCCATCTTCAACCTCTGCCCTGTTTTGAGAGAAAAGTCACACTGTTCACCTGCTATTCTGAGGCATCCGCATGGTGCTACAACATGCTCCCTACCCTACTACTGGTAAACACAGAGCTTGTCCGCCCGCTCTGAGAGGTCTGCATGATCCTAAAGCCAATATCCTCTAATAGCCCTCTAATACTGCTAAACTGCATTTGCCTTTTAATTAGAATTTGAGTGATTTTAGTAACCTTTTTTAAATTGTTGGTGTTGAGCTAGTGACTGCCATACTCTGCCATACCAATTAACACCCCTCGTTGAGCCCTCATGATCTAAAAGAAGAAGATAGTTTAATAGACAATATATAGATAAATAAATAATAATACATATGTATTATTGATTTAATAATAAATAGATAAGAGAAGATAGTATAATATTACAGAATATAACCTCTTCAAGACACCCCGGGACACGTGTGGCCCTGACCTCTTCAAGACACCCCGGGACACGTGTTGTCCTGACCTCTTCAAGACACCCCGGGACACGTGTGGCCCTGACCTCTTCAAGACACCCCGGGACACGTGTGGCCCTGACCACTTCAAGACACCCCGGGACACATGTTGTCCTGACCTCTTCAAGACACCCCGGGACACGTGTGGCCCTGACCTCTTCAAGACACCCCGGGACACGTGTGGCCCTGACCACTTCAAGACACCCCGGGACACATGTTGTCCTGACCTCTTCAAGACACCCCGGGACACGTGTGGCCCTGACCTCTTCAAGACACCCCGGGACACGTGTGGCCCTGACCTCTTCAAGACACCCCGGGACACGTGTGGCCCTGACATCTTCGAGACACCCCGGGACACATGTTGTCCTGACCTCTTCAAGACACCCCGGGACACGTGTTGCCCACACCCCTTTCGAGACACCCCGGGACACGTGTGGCCCTGACCACTTCAAGACACCCCGGGACACATGTTGTCCTGACCTCTTCAAGACACCCCGGGACACGTATGGCCCTGACCTCTTCAAGACACCCCGGGACACGTGTGGCCCTGACCTCTTCAAGACACCCCGGGACACGTGTGGCCCTGACATCTTCGAGACACCCCGGGACACGTGTGGCCCTGACCTCTTCAAGACACCCCGGGACACGTGTGGCCCTGACATCTTCGAGACACCCCGGGACACATGTTGTCCTGACCTCTTCAAGACACCCCGGGACACGTGTTGCCCACACCCCTTTCGAGACACCCCGGGACACGTGTGGCCCTGACCTCTTCGAGACACCCCGGGACACGTGTGATCCTGACCCTTTCGAGACACCCCGGGACACGTGTTGCCCGCACCCCTTTCGAGACACCCCGGGACACATATGGTCCAGACCCCTTTCGAGACACCCCGGGACACGTGTGGTCCTGACCTCTTCAAGACACCCCGGGACACGTGTTGCCCACACCCCTTTCGAGACACCCCGGGACACGTGTGGCCCTGGCCTCTTCGAGACATCCCGGGACACGTGTGATCCTGACCCTTTCGAGACACCCCGGGACACGTGTTGCCCGCACCCCTTTCGAGACACCCCGGGACACATATGGCCCAGACCCCTTTCGAGACACCCCGGGACACGTGTGGTCCTGACCTCTTCAAGACACCCCGGGACACGTGTTGCCCACACCCCTTTCGAGACACCCCGGGACACGTGTGGCCCTGACCTCTTCGAGACACCCCGGGACACGTGTGGCCCTGACCTCTTCGAGACACCCCGGGACACGTGTTGCCCGCACCCCTTTCGAGACACCCCGGGACACATATGGCCCAGACCCCTTTCGAGACACCCCGGGACACGTATGGCCCAGACCCCTTTCGAGACACCTCGGGACACGTGTGACCCAGACCCCTTTCGAGACACCCCGGGACACGTGTTGCCCAGACCCCTTTCGAGACACCTCGGGACACGTATGGCCCAGACCCCTTTCGAGACACCCCGGGACACGTATGGCCCAGACCCCTTTCGAGACACCTCGGGACACGTGTGGCCCAGACCCCTTTCGAGACACCCTGGGACACGTGTGGCCCAGACCTCTTTCGAGACACCCTGGGACACGTGTGGCCCAGACCCCTTTCGAGACACCCTGGGACACGTGTGACCCAGACCCCTTTCGAGACACCCCGGGACACGCGTGGCCAGAAGCCACTATCTGTACAAAATTCCATTGTCTTCAGTATTTGCTCTGGAACCAGAGTGCTTTTGTTTCCTTTCCTCCTTTCTTCTTCTTTGAAGAAGGTCAAACATTCGACAGGTTGGCCTCTCAGGGTGATGTTTAAACTTGACCAGGGTCATACTCATTGGGATTGTGTTATTCTGTGTGTGTATGAAATAGAATATTCTTTATCACATAGATAGGCTGCATACTACAATCAGTATTTAATTATGAAGAGAATCAGCAGCTTCCTGAACCAACAAAACGCTGTGCCTTTATTATGTGTGACATAAAGAAGGCCATCTAGGTGTCGTCATGGAAGCACGCATGGAGGCACGCATTTACATTTTTTGTTACATTGAAGATTTGCTTTCATGGTGTGTTTTGCTTTTATCTTTGTGCCTCAGTGAACTCAATGCTTGGATGGAAAATACATGAGAGAGAGAGCGAGAGAGAAGTAGAGAGAGAGAGAGAAAGAGAGTGAGGTAGAGTGAGAGAGAGGTAGAGAGAGAGAAAGAGAGCAAGGTAGAATGAGAGAGAGAGTGAGGTAGAGTGAGAGAGAGGTAGAGAGAGAGAGAGAGAGAGAGAGAGAGAGAGAGAGAGAGAGAGAGAGAGAGTAGAGAGAGAGAAAGAGAGCGAGGTAAAATGAGAGAGAGGTAGAGAGAGAGAGAGAGAGAGAGAGAGATGAGATGAAAAAGAGGAAGTGACTGTGTGTGGCTGCATCGCCTGCTCAAGGGTTTTGAGGCAGTGCGTTTCTCTGTAGGTGTGAGTAGCTACTGAAACAAAGTGAAAGTTGTCCTCATTAAGAGAAAATAGTACTTTATTGTATGCCAATGTAATATATTATACTTTTATAACTAGGATGAAGTATAGACTATTTGTAAATTCTACTCAAATCCTTGTCATTGAAATGTGTGGCCAGAATGATAGCAGGCAGTCTTCCTTGCTTAACCCAGATGATTGCTACACTTGTGGAAATAAAGGTGCTATGTAGAACCTAAAAGGGCTCTTCGGCTGTCCCCATAAGATAACCCTTCGAGGAACTCTTTTTGGTTCCTGGTGGATCCCTTTCTGGGTTCTCCTATGAGGTGTCATACAGTGAGGGGGGGAAAAAAAATGTTTGATCCCCTGCTGATTTTGTACGTTTGCCCACTGACAAAGAAATGATCAGTCTATAATTTTAATGGTAGGTTTATTTGAACATTGAGAGATAGACTTAAATGTAAATGTAAATGTAAATGTAGAATAACAAAAAATCCAGACAAACGCATGTCAAAAATTGTATAAATTGATTTCTATTTTAATGAGGGAAATAAGTATTTGACCCCTCTGCAAAACATGACTTATGATCGCTGTCGTCGTGGAAATGACTAGACCAAGGTGCAGCATGGTGAGTGTACATTTCTTTTATTGATAAATGTCGCCAACAAAACAAAAGAACAAGGAAACGACTGTGAAGCTTACTTAGGCTATAATGCCCCTAACAAAGACAACTACCCACCATTACAAAAGGGAAAAAGGCTGACTAAGTATGATTCCCAATCAGAGACAACAATAGACAGTTGTCCCTGATTGAGAACCATACCCTGCCGAAACAAAGAAAAATAGAGTTTTCCACCCGATCTCTACGGTCAGGGGGTGACAACTTAGTACTTGGTGGCAAAACCCTTGTTGGCAATCACAGAGGTCAGAAGTTTCTTGTAGTTGGCCACCAGGTTTGCACACATCTCAGGAAGGATTTTGTCCCACTACTCTTTGCAGATCTTCTCCAAGTCATTAAGGTTTCGAGGCTGACGTTTGGAAACTCAAACCTTCAGCTCCCTCCACAGATTTCCTATGGGATTAAGGTCTGGAGACTGGCTAGGCCACTCCAGGACCTTAATGTTCTTCTTCTTGAGCCACTCCTTTGTTGCCTTGGCCGTGTGTTTTGGGTCATTGTCATGCTGGAATACCCATACACGACCCATTTTCAATGCCCTGGCTGAGGGCAGGAGGTTCTCACCCAAGATTTGACGGTACATGGCCCCGGCCATTGTCCCTTTGATGTGGTGAAGTTGTCCTGTCCCCCAAAGCATAATGTTTCCACCTCCATGTTTGACGGTGGGGATGGTGTCCTTGGGGTCATAGGCAGCATTCCTCCTCCTCCAAACACGGCGAGTTGAGTTGATGCCAAAGAGCTCCATTTTGGTCTCATCTGACCACAACACTTTCACCCAGTTGTCCTCTGAATCATTCAGATGTTCATTGGCAAACTTCAGACAGGCATGTATATGTGCTTTCTTGAGCAGGGGGACCTTGCGGGCGATGCAGGATTTCAGTCCTTCACGGCATAGTGTGTTACCAATTGTTTTCTTGGTGACTATGGTCCCAGCTGCCTTGAGATCATTGACAAGATCGTCCCGTGTAGTTCTGGGATGATTCCTCACCGTTCTCATGATCATTGCAACTCCACGAGGTGAGATCTTGCATGGAGCCCCAGGCTGAGGGAGATTGACAGTTCTTTTGTGTTTCTTCCATTTGCAAATAATCACACCAACTGTTGTCTTGTAGCCCATTCCAGCCTTGTGTAGGTCTACAATCTTGTCCCTGACATCCTCGGAGAGCTCTATGGTCTTGGCCATGGTTGAGCGTTTGGAATCTGATTGATTGATTGCTTCTGTGTACAGGTGTCTTTTTATACAGGTAACAAACTGAGATAAGGAGCATTCCCTTTAAGAGTGTGCTTCTAATCTCAGCTCGTTACCTATATAAAAGACACCTGGGAGCCAGCAATCTTTCTGATTGAGAGGGGGTCAAATACTTATTTCTCTCATTAAAATGCAAATCAATTTATAACATTTTTGACATGCGTTTTTCTGGATTTTTAGTTGTTATTCTGTCTCTCACTGTTCAAATAAACTTACTATTAAAATTATAGACTGATCATTTCTTTGTCAGTGGGCAAACGTACAAAATCAGCAGGGGATCAAATACTTTTTTCCCCTCACTGTTTGTCAGTTGTGCAGAGGTGAGGACGGAGTCAAGCGCAGGACACAGAACTGAGTAATATAACGTCAGCTAAAATAATCCACGCAGGGATAACAACCCTAACACACACGACTAACACAAACCAGGAATAATCAGGCACAAAACATCATGGGAACCAGAGGGTTAAATAGGGAAATAATAATAACTTAATGGGAACCACCACTCAAGACAAAACAAATGGAAAACAGAAACATGGATCGGTGGCAGCTAGAAAGCCGGTGACGATGACCGCCGAACGCCACCAGAACAAGGAGAGGCACCAACTTCGGTGGAAGTCGTGACTTAGGGAGAGCCTAAGGACCCTTTGGGAACCATTTTTTCAAAGAGTGATGATGGAGCATACAGTAACTTTCAATGTACAGAATGTAAAAATACAAGGCCTCATATGAGAATGCGCTCCTTGGGCCTTGGCAGAGTCATAGGACAGTACATTGTTTTTCTGCTTCCACCATGACAATCAGATACGAGTGATTCAACTGCACAGCCACAGATCTGCAAGGAACCAGTCAACAGGCAGACAGGTGGTGATTCTTTGCATCAGGACAATAGCGTACAGTAACTCCTGTTTACACTCAGTCATTCTTCCCAGAATGCAGTCCTGTATTATGGGAATAGGTATGTGGATGCATCATTTGCATGGTAGTTCAGCCCTGGCTCCTGTCATACAGGGGTAATGAGTGCATCTGATTTGCATTGGGGCCTGTTTAGACGGAAGGAAGAAACTCACACAATGAAGGTGGCTGCTATATTTAGCCCTGGCCACTAACAGACACTCAGTCTTCACATGCACTGGATTGGAGGATATGGGCAGTCTAGCTTTCCATTAAATGTTCGTTTGGGTGAAGCATCATCTGGCTCACAGACACAGACAGACCAACACAGACAAAACAAGTGCACAAGTGCACCCTTACATGCACTGTCACAGTCAAACACACACACACACACACACACACACAACGAACAAACATCATCTGGCTCACAGACACGAACAGACCAACACGGACAAAATGCATACATTACACGTGCACCCTTACATGCACTGTCACAGTCAAACACACACACACACACACACACACACACACACACACACACACACACACACACACACACACACACACACACACACACACACACACACACACACACACACACACACACACACACACACACACACACACACACACACACACACACACACACACACCCCAGCTCCAAATTCCCCAGTGGGATGTGAAAGGCTATTACAGTAACTTAGTGACCTCACCACTGTGTCCAAAAACAGAGTGACCATTCTCCTGTGGTCAACTAATCATGTGCTCATGATGGTGGACAAAATCCCGTACAGAGAAGAGCTATGGAGAGGCAAGGAAGTGTATTGCTTGGCCATATCATTAACAATTTTTCACTTTGGGAAGACCCTCAGTGAATTTCATAAAAATAAAAATGGTGAAACTTTAAAAAAAATATATATATAATTTTAGATATAACAATACTAAATATAATCACATGTCGCCAAATAATTGATTAAAACACACTGTTTTTCAATGAAGGTCTACAGTAGCCTCAACAGTATTCTGTAGGGTAGCACCATGGTGTAGCTGGAGGACAGCTAGTTTCCGTCCTCCTCTGGGTTAGGTTTAGTGAGCAGTTGTGGTGAGCAGTTGACTCAGAGAGAAAGACAATAGTTTAATCGTTTTAAACAAAATAATTTAGTCCAAAATGAAGAAGCAAGAGAGAGAGATTTCATCCTTTTTTTCAATTTCAGTTTTACTTACTTAGATAGTAAATGCAGCTATCTAGTTAAGCCTACTAAAGCACCCTGCTCAAACATAGGAATACTATGTTAGCTAGCTGGCTATGACTATCCAACACAACACTGTAACTCTTCTTGTCAAGGTAAGCGTTTGGTTTTACTAATTTATTGTCAAGGGGGCTGGTTCAACTGCTTACTGACTATACACTGTAACATTACTGCATGATTGTAGCGGGTTTACTAATGCGACAGTTATTTAAGCTATGTTGACTATGACATTACTTTAGCTAATATGGTGACAACGATGTGTAGTGGTTATGATATGGTTTAACTTGGAAAGTTTTTTTTCGCCTGGTCACATACAGCTGATGTGTTGTGCATTGAAGTCCACAAGTGAAGGGAAAAGGTGAGAGGAGGAGAGCGCATAGATGCGAGAAAGAATACAACGCGGCTTCCTAGAAAGTAAACGTGTGATCAGAGGTGAATTCACTCCGCCGATCCTGTTGAAAAGCATTTCTTAAAGGAAGCAAACGATACGAAACGGGCATAAATATACCTGAATGTGTCCAATAGTAACTCTTGTTTGCAACTGTTGGACTAATTATTCCACCCTAGATCAGCTAGATGCAGGCAAGAGTGTGTGAGGTGGTATTGAACGTGTAACTGTCTGAGTGTGCACCTACGTTTAAACTTTCATTCGTAGGCTAGGTTGTAGCAACCTATAGGGACAATTTGTGTATCATGTAGTAGCCTAAACCTATCGCTGTTACTTTGAACTGGGTGAATGGAATATGAATGACTGTCATCCAATATTGTGTAATAGAAAGAAGCACACAATAATGAAAAAAATGAAAGTCGTCCTCCCTCATCTTAAAAGGCCCCGTCTGCCGCTGCTCTCATCTGTAGTCCAGAAAACATAGCTATGTAGGCAGATTACCCACTTTTCCTTATTAGTCTATTGACTTGGCTACCCGCATAACAGAAATAGAATGAATGTGTATGCTTAGCCCATAAATTCAAAACTGTCAAGCAATAATTTGACTGTCTCTAAAGCAACGACTGTATGTATTAATGGCCATCAATCACATGACACCATTCCTTCCTGTGTGAAGACTCAATAGCGCATTGAAGCCAAAGGAAGTCGGTTACAGTTTTTTCCAACTGCTTACATACAAAATCTTTTCATGTCACACGATTTTTGAAACCTCTCACTCAAAGTGCAAAACTACACACCAAAAATCCAAAACCATAAGCTATTTCTCAGCCTTTGACTCAGGTGTCAATTGCATAAAACACTTTTTTCAAAACACTACTCACAATTCTCTACCTAAAACACAAAAATTGAACAGGAAGTGACTTGCTTTCCTTTTCCAAACACAACCAATCAAAATGCTACACTTATTCACCAGGTCACACACACACACTCCTCACATGTGCAAACACTAATAGCTTAACTGATCACTAACCAATCACTGCTTTACTGTAGTATAGGCCTATAAATAGGTCAAAGGTCAGATTACCTGTTTTGAACAATGGATGCCAACAATGGACAGAGAGCAAGAGGAGTAGAAGGGAGAGGAAGAGGAAGAAGAGGATGAGGACAAAGAAGAAAAGGAAGGAGAGCCATCTCTGATGAGATTAGGGCAACATTTGTTAATCATGTGATCAACCACGGTTTGACCATTAGAGAGGCACATCCTCCATCACAATGCCACATTGGGTCCGTACAACACCGGCCATATGCTCACTTTTCTGGATGCAATTTACACAATGCTTGTCCCTGATCCAGATCAGGAGCCTGCTAGATTTGTGGTTTTATGGGACAATGTTAGTTTTCACCGGGCTGTTCTGGTCCAAAACTGGTTTGCCACCCATCCACAATTTGTAGTTTTGTACCTACCCCCATATTCAAATCAAATCAAATCAAATCAAATTTATTTATATAGCCCTTCGTACATCAGCTGATATCTCAAAGTGCTGTACAGAAACCCAGCCTAAAACCCCAAACAGCAAACAATGCAGGTGTAAAAGCACGTGTAAAAGCACGGTGGCTAGGAAAAACTCCCTAGAAAGGCCAAAACCTAGGAAGACACCTAGAGAGGAACCGGGCTATGTGGGGTGGCCAGTCCTCTTCTGGCTGTGCCGGGTAGAGATTATAACAGAACATGACCAAGATGTTCAAATGTTCATAAATGACCAGCATGGTCAAATAATAATAAGGCAGAACAGTTGAAACTGGAGCAGCAGCACAGTCAGGTGGACTGGGGACAGCAAGGAGCCATCATGTCAGGTAGTCCTGGGGCACGGTCCTAGGGCTCAGGTCCTCCGAGAGAGAGAAAGAAAGAGAGAATTAGAGAGAGCATATGTGGGGTGGCCAGTCCTCTTCTGGCTGTGCCGGGTGGAGATTATAACAGAACGTGGCCAAGATGTTCAAATGTTCATAAATGACCAGCATGGTTGAATAATAGTAAGGCAGAACAGTTGAAACTGGAGCAGGAGCATGGCCAGGTGGACTGGGGACAGCAAGGAGTCCTCATGTCAGGTAGTCCTGGGACATGGTCCTAGGGCCCAGGCCAGTTGAAACTGGAGCAGCAGCATGGCCAGGTGGACTGGGGACAGCAAGGAGTCATCATGTCAGGTAGTCCTGGGGCATGGTTCTAGGGCTCAGGTCCTCCGAGAGAGAGAAAGTAAGAGAGAAGGAGAGAATTAGAGAACGCACACTTAGATTTACACAGGACACCGAATAGGACAGGAGAAGTACTCCAGATAAACAAACTGACCCTAGCCCCCCGACACATAAACTACTGCAGCATAAATACTGGAGGCTGAGACACCTATTCACCTTTTCTAAATCCCATAGAGGAATTCTTCTCAGCCTGGCGCTGGAAAGTGTATGATTGCCAACCCTATGCCCGCATGCCACTTCTCCAGGCAATGGAGGACGCATGTGGGGACATAGAGGTTGCCTCTGTCCAAGGTTGGATACGCCATGCTAGGAGATGCGTTTTCTCTTGCCATACATCGAGGGAAGTATCTTGTGATGTGGACAAAGTATTGTGGCCAGACCCAGGCCGGAGAAGAGATGAAGCGTAGCTTAGCACTGGTGACTGCCCCCCCCCCTCCCCCTACCAATTCCTGGACTGCCCCCCGGGACCCCACACACACAATTGTGTTCTTTACTGTATTCTAAAGAAAATACTTTTGGTTTACATATGTTTATGGTTTTGTTGTATGCTACTGTATACAACAGTAATGTTTGGCCTAATAAATATTTTCTTTTTCTACATTGCATTGGTGTTTACAGTGTAGTTGTTACCCCTCTCAGCAGATTACTTTCACTGTAGAACATTGTATTGAAATGTAGATATAAGCCTATGAAAGACCAAAGAGCTTTAGATTTAGAACAACAGTGTTTACATGGTATATCCAAAAACGTTTGTGTTTGTTTGTGTTTGTCATTTGATTTAAATGCTTCATTCTGACATGTCTTTATGTCATTTTGAATGCAGAGTAACATTTTGAAGGAGATGTGAGGCATTTTGCATTTTGTGTGTGCAGTTTTGGGAATTGTGTGTAGAGATTTGAAAAACAGGAGACAGTTTTGAAAAAGTGTGTAAGCAGTTGGAAAAAACTGTAAGATGGCATTTCGTGGAGACATAACATGTGCAGTTTGAGCTACTCCAGGAAGTGATGTTGCAGACTAGTTCAGTGCTGCCCCCTCTGAAGTTGTAACTCAAGTTGAAGACCGACCAGGATACTGCACATACTGTGTGCGATTTGAAAATAATCGGTTTAAGGACATGCATCTGGTGTATTAGAAGCAATTATTGGTATCATGATTGTCTTCTAAAACATTTTTATTTACACAAAGATTGACCATGAAGATGAACATTTTTGCATTTACTATAATGGGGAACCTGTTTTCTGCAAACAATGTGCCTGCAGTACGGCCTTGAACTTCCGTGGCTTCAATGACAAGGGGAAGTCATTCTCCCCTGGTCTAAAGGAAAGAGAGGGAGGGAGGGAGCAAGCGAGAGGGAGGGAAAAATGTAAAAAAGAGTAAAGAGAAAGAGAGCGACACAGATAAAGAAAGAGAAAGAGAGACGCAACGATTCATAAAGAGAAGGAAAGAGAGAAAGAGGCAGAAACAGAGAAGTACTGATCTGGGGGGAATGATGAACTTACTCAGACATCCTGGTGGACAGTGGTCACTGTGATGCATCCATTCATTCTGTCAGGAAGAAGATGAACTCATCATTTTTATTTATTTTTTACCTTTATTTTACTAGGCAAGTCAGTTAAGAACAAATTCTTATTTTCAATGACGGCCTAGAAACAGTGGGTTAACTGCCTGTTCAGGGGCAGAACGACAGATTTTGTACCTTGTCAGCTCAGGGTTTTGAACTTGCAACCTTCCGGTTACTAGTCCAACGCTCTAACCACTAGGCTGCCCTGCCACCCCATCATGAGGAGATGAGGAGCCTTGGTCCTGCAACCACACACACACACACACACACACACACACACACACACACACACACACACACACACACACACACACACACACACACACACACACACACACACACACACACACACACACACACACACACACACACACACACACACACACACACACACACACACAAATTCCAAATAGCATGGCAAAATCAACTCAATGTCACTTCAAACTGAGTTTCTTTTAACCACGTTCAATCAAGCTGGTCTGAGAAGCAGATGTCTGTCTGTCAGGCGATGACGGGGACCCAGAATGAGGGGAGATCAGTGACAGAGTGGGCAGTGCAGTTGTCAAACACAAGTGGTGCTTAAAATAGTCCCTCAACATGTAATCATCAACGGAATTCAGATACATTAAGCAAGGGAGAATACTGAATACCTCCATGGACATAGATGAGGGTGTTAGGAGTTTGTTGGTAGGGTGTCTAAGGTAAGCATGAGCGCTGTATGTTCTGGATAGGGTTTACACAATAGAAATCACATTGATATTATTTATGCTGAACAAAAATATGACTGCAACATGCAACAATTTAAAAATATTTTTACTAAGTTACAGATCATATGAGGAGATCAGTCAATTGAAATAAATTCATCAGGCCATAATCTATGGATTTCACAAGACTGGGAATACAGATATGCGTCTGTTGGTCACAGATACCTTAACAAATCTGGGCCTCACAATGGGCCTCAGGATCTCGTCACAGTATTTTTGTGCATTCAAATTGCTATCAGCAAACTGCTCACCCACACGACGCTATGGTTGTGAGGTCGGTTGGATGTACTGCCAAATTCTCAAAAACAACGTTGGAGGCGGCTTATGGTAGAAAAATGAACATTCCATTCTCTGGCAACAGCTCTGGTAGACATTCCTGCAGTCAGCATGCCAATTGCCCGCTCCCGCAAAACTTGGGACATCTGTGGCAGAGTGTTGTGTGACAAAACTGTACATTTTAGAGTGGCCTTTTATTGTCCCCAGCACAAGGTGCACCTGTGTAATGATCATGCTGTTTAATCAGCTTCTTGATATTCCACACCTCTCAGGTGGGTGGAATATCTGGGCAAAGGACAAATGCTCATGTAAACAATATTGTGCACAACATTTTAGAGAAATACGCTTTTTGTGCCTATTGAAAATGTGTGGGATATTTTATTTCAGCTCATGAAACATCGAACCAACACTTTAAATGTTGCGTTTATATGTTTGTTAAGTGTATGTGGACATAGGACTTTTGATGTCCACTCAGATATTTTTTACAGAAGGTATTGATAATCGTTTCGATAAACATTTGCCTTAGCTGTGCTTGGTATTGTTGCGAGACCCCATGGATGCATTCATTAACCCTCTCTCATGGAGTTATGGCAAGAATGTGGGATGGCTACATTTCTGAATGACAGACTCCTACCCCAAAGTCCTCGCAGAGGATAAGGATGCGGTAACTTTAGCAACAGCATCGATGAAATGACGGCAGAGAACATTGACAGAGACCGAGGGAGAGAGGGAGGCGTGTAGCCAAACTGACTGGCAGCTGCAGGCATGCACAGAACTTTTAACTTCTGAAAGTGACGCCACTGGCTACCGCTCCACCCCGTTACTTGCGACACAGAAAAGTTACTTATTCCTGCTACTGCTCATTTGGCGATCGGAGCCAGCGCAACGGTTTATAGGACCACACCAGCGACAAGGCTCAGCACATAGAATCAAAAGTAAAGGAGATTTTTTTTCAAGAAAAGGAAAGTTAAAAAAAAATGCAAGTGCTCGCTGGGAAGAAACGCGTGTGAAGTTTTTCAAAACTGTCCGGCATCATGAGCCGACTGTCGTGCTTCGGTGTTCTTCTCAGGGCGTCTATTGTCCTATATCTGTTTCTCAAAGTAAGTGATTGATTTATATTTGACCAAAGAACATCTTGAAAATGTGTATTTAGGTCTTTCTAATAACCACAATACTGTGTCATATATGAAGATGCCGGACATTGCACCTGTCGCGCCAGGGAGTCTAACTGTTATTTTGTCAACTCTGTTAGCAGGTGGAAACACAATTTCACTGACGTAGGCTATTTACTAGTCTGTATAGAAATTATGTAGCCATGCATTTCTAAACTAATTTAATAGTAATAATAATGGATGTATTTCCGATTTTCTGTCAAATCCATTGCTGGTCGTTCAATTTGAACGGTTGGATAATTAATTCAGTATATGGCAGTGTTTCTATTGTGCGATGAATAAGGTCTTGTTATTATTGTATGCAATTCACGTCACTAATTAGTTATTACACTGACCTTTAGTTTATTTATTGGCATGCAGTACCAGGATTTTCTGCATTTCGTTTTCTAATGTGACAGAATGTCAGTGTTCATGTTTTTTTTTTTATACAAATGATTTCATACAGGAAATGCAAAAATGCCTACTCTGGTATTTGTACTTGAGGTCTATTATTATTTGTTCTATTCTCAGGATTCTCTTTAAGCAATTTGACAATATTTTCGGATTTCTCATGGAGTCACCACCTGGTGCCTAGGGTATTTTAATGGCCAACTCAGAATGGTATCTGACTAGATTGGTCCCCGAGTCTTTATGGAGAGGGAGAGTGAGACTTGTATGTGAAGATGTGTGAGTCCAACACTAAGGGTTCAGGGATGGAATGAGGACTGTGGATGTGTGTTAGTGAATGTGTTAGTGTTAGTGTTAGTGTGTGTGTGTGTGTGTGTGTTTCTGTGTGTGTGTGTGTGCGTGTGTGTGTGTGTGTGTGTCAATGGAGGCTTGGGCGGTATACGGTATATACCGTATACTGGCAAATTTGGAAAAAGCCACAGGATGGTTTTTCAATACCGTCAATACTGCTGTTGCAAAATGTAACGAAATGGGGAGGGACCTACCTGACTTTTTCCAATAGAAACCCTTGTTTGGACTAGCGATTACACCTCAGATCAGCTACATGCAGGCAAGAGTGTGCAAGGTAGTATCGAATGTGTCACTAGCTAGGTTTCTATCTAATTGGCTACAGATTTTAATGAAAATATTTGAAATATGCATAAAGAAAATATGCCATTTTTCCCACCAGTGGTGTGTTTCCACCAAATGGACTTGTTGCAGATTAAAATCATTGCGTGACGACCTAGTGCTCACGAAAGGTACTTTTTCGCTTAAGTTTTCATGTATCGAATTAAAAACTAAAGTTCAATGTGTTTCCATTGCATTTTCAACTCCACCTTTCGTTTTGTCACAAAAACTGCGTTATATAGAAAATGTGCCTTCTCTGGTCTTGGCACGTGCGCTCTAGCTAACAGCTAACAGATACAGTGCAGATAGGCTGTGCTGGTAGGCTAGTCTACATGATGAGATTATTATGGATAAGAGTGAGTATATTTATTGGAAAGGAGCATCAAGCTCATCACCTTGCACATTCACCATCCTGTGAAGTTCATCATAATTTATTTAATCTGTAGTCTAATAAACTGCAAGCTTTCCCAAATCGTAGTGGGAGGACCACGCAACATGTGATCACATCACTCCCAAGTTTACTTCGATATGATGGTTATTATATCAATATTTGCACATAAAGTTGTTTCCACCTCCATTTCACACATAATTTATTTTACAGACACAAAACGTCCCCACCATGTCGAGCAAACAAATGATCTGTCTACATTTATAAAATTGAAACAAAACTTCCAGTTTCCATCACAGCTGTTTTGATTTTTCTTTATATTGTATATGACCTTACTCACATAAAATGTGTGGATGGAAATGGGGTTACTGTCTGTAACTTTCATTTGTCTCTCGACCTGTACACCTACGTTCTAAAAGTATTTTTGTAGGCTAGGTTGTATCAACTGTTCGACTGATGATTACACCCTAGATCAGCTAGATGCAGGCAAGCGTAGCCTAGTGGTTAGAGTGTTGGACTAGTAACCGGAAGGTTGCGAGTTCCAACCCCTGAGCTGACAAGGTACAAATCTGTCATTCTGCCCCTGAACAGGCAGTTAACCCACTGTTCCCAGGCAGTCATTGAAAATAATAATATGTTCTTAACTGACTTGCCTGGTTAAATAAAGGTACAATTTTTAAAAAATTAAAGAGTTTGCAAGGTGGTATTGAATGTGTCACTGTCTGTGTGTGCACCTACATCGTAAACTTTAATTCAGAGGCTAAGTTGTAGCAACCTCATGAGGGATACAGGGCAAATTCAAGTATCATGTTGTAGCCTGAACCTATCATTGTTTTAGTGAGCTGGGTGAATGGAATACATTCAATGACAGTTATCCTATATGCTGTACTAGAAATAAGGCCATGCACATAAAAAACATGGTCCTCTCTATTCGTGAGTGGCACTGACTGCCACTGGTGCGTGTGTATGCGCGTACGCTGGTGTGTGTGTGTGTGCGTGTGTGTGCGTGTGTGTGTGTCTGACTGAGTGAGAGTGCTGTGCTGGTATCCCGACAGGTTATCTTTTATAATGTATAGACTACAGGAGTAACACTTCAGCTAGAGATGACAGAGAGTCATGGTTAACACTTTACATTGGCATATCACGTTAAACTATAGTACCTTTACGATTCCATAAACTGTGTTTATTATTACAGGATAATTACATAGGTTTTTCTACTGGTAGCTACTGTCGTATAACACGGAACCCAAACCGGCTGTGTGCGTGCGCCATCGTGCGCTATTGTGCATACATTTATTTAGTCCCCCCCACACCAAACGCGATCATGACACGCAGGTTAAAATATCAAAACAAACTCTGAACCAATGACATTAATTTGGGGACAGGTTGAAAACCATTAAACATGTATGGCAATTTAGTTAGTTAGCTTGCACTTGCTAGCTAATGTGTCCTATTTAGCTAACTTGCTGTTGCTAGCTAATTTGTCCTGGGATATAAACATTGAGTTGTTATTTTATCTGAAATGCACAACGTCCTCTACTCCGACCATTAATTCACACATAAAACGGCCAACCGAATCGTTTCTAGTCATCTCTCCTCCTTCTATGCTTTTTCATCTTTGAATTTATATGGTGATTGGCATCTATACTTTCATAGTATTACCACAACAACCGGCAAAACATTTTGTCTTTCAATCACCCACGTGGGTATAACCAATGAGGAGATGGCACGTGGGTACCTGCTTCTATAAACCAATGAGGAGATGGGAGAGGCAGGACTTTCAGCGCGAACTGCATCAGAAATAGAAAGGAGTTCTATTTTATCCCTTGGCAACGCAGACGCTCTTTGGCGGGCACGAGCAGTGTGGGCGCAATAATTGAATAACATGGATTTCTACATTTATTTTGCGACGCTCGCGCACACGACGTATCCGTTCTGGTCAGCATGTAAGACTGATATCGCAGTGATGTCATGTTATACTTTGTAAGTGATAGTGCGGTAGTTAGGACACAGGATTTGAAAAGCATTCTTCTTATAAAAAGTTGCTTGGGTGACAAGCTGTGGTTTGGTGTTTCTTCCCAGCCTCCTCCCAGCCTAACAGGTTAAAGGTGATGAGGAAGGGATGTGGTAAGGCGATGCCTTAATGATACCTTGCCAACTTCTATGAAGAGTACATACAGTGGTCAGTAATGGGAACAGGCCATGGTACATTTGCAAAACAGACTTTTAACCCTGCTACTATAACACAGGAAGAAGAGGGGAACTGCAAAATATTTAATGGGAAGTTGACACAATCGGTCAGTCAGTATATGCGTTCTGCTAATTACTTGAAGGGGTAGAAGAAAAAGGAGAAATGGAAGTGCTGAGAGGAGTGAAAGAGCTCTGGGAGGAATGTACTGTTGGGCAACGGTTTCTTTCCAAAGTGGATCGTGTGAATAGTGATTGGCCGTATGATAATGGTTTATAGAGATTAAGGAAGCTTTATTTTAAACAACAACATTTTGGATATAGGGTTGTTTGTTGAACAGAATTCTTCAGTGATATTGTCAGATACTACTGCACTGTTGGAGCTAGGAACACAAGCATTTTGATACACCCACAATAACATCTGCTAAAAATATGTGACCAATAACATTTGATGTGATTGGATATTACTTCACATAAACTCCATGTTTCTCTCTCCCATTAGCCTCAGATCGTTTACAGTCATTAAGGAACAATGTTTGAAATGAGGAAAAGCTGTGAGAAATAGAATCCTACTATTGCAGCCATTTGAAAGAGCACACTATACTGGCCCCTGGGGAATTATGGAAGGCTTTGACATTAGGATCCTTATGTGGTTGAGAGTGGGACCCCATTGATAGCTCTCTGGTCCTGCTAACCATGGTTGTGTGTGTGTGTGTGGGAGTGTGTGTGTCTGTGGGTGTGTTATATAACAACGCCTGACAGTGCCACCAAAGGGCTGAATTATCAAATCAAATCCAATGTTATTAGTCACACGAGGGGGAATAGGTTAATGTCGTGCCCGCTTCATGACTGTCATGGTATGCTTGGACCACGTTAGTGTTTTGGTGATGTGGACACCAAGGAACTTGAAGCTCTCAACCTGCTCCACTACAGCCCCGTTGATGAGAATGGGGGTGTGCTCGGTCATCCTTTTCCTGTAGTCCTCAATCATCTACTTCATCTTTTTCACTTTGAGGAGAGGATGTTGTCCTGACACCACACGCAAAATCTGCAAATTTAATGATGGTGAGTCGTGGAGTTTTGCCTGGCCGTGCAGTCATGAGTGAACAGGGAGTACAGGAGGGGGCTGAGCACGCACCCCTGAGGGGCCCCTGTGTTGAGAATCAGCGTGGCGGATGTATTGTTACCTACCCTTACCACCTGGGGGCAGCCCGTCAGGAAGTCCAGGATCCAGTTACAGTGGGAGGTATTTAGTCCCAGGGTCCTTAGCTTATTGATGAGCTTTGAGGGCACTATGGTGTCAAATGCTGGGCTGTAGTCAATGAATAGCATTCTCACATAGGTGTTCCTTTTGTCCAGGTGAGAAAGGGCAGTGTAGAGTGCAGTAGAGACTGCATTATATGTGGATCGGTTGGGGCGGTATGCAAATTGCAGTGGGTCTAGGGTTTCTGGGATGATGGTGTTGATGTGAGCCATGACCAGCCTTTCAAACACTTCATGGCTACAGATGTGAGTGCTACGGGTTGGTAGTCATTTAGGCACGTTACCTTAGTGTTCTTGGGCACAAGCACTATGGTGGTCTGCTTACAACATGTTGGTAATACATTCTCGGACAGGAAGAAGTTGAAAATGTCAGTGAAGACACTTGCCAGTTTGTCAGCACATGCTCTCAGTACACGTCCTGGTAATCTGTCTGGCCCTGCGGCCTTGAGAATGTTGACCTGTTTAAAGGTCTTACTCACATCAGCTGCAGAGAGCGTGATCACACAGTCTTCCGGAATAGCTGGTGCTCTCATGCATGTTCCAGTGTTATTTGCCTCAAAGCGAGCATAGAAGTAGTTTAGCTCGTCCGGTAGGCTCATGTCACTGTGCAGGTCTTGGCTGTGCTTCCCTTTGTAGTCTGTAATGGTTTGCAAGCCCTGCCACATCCGACGAGCGTCAGAGCCGCTATAATACGACTTGATCTTAGTCCTGTATTGTCTCTTTGCCTCTCACTCTTTCCCTCACTTTCTCTCTCTTTTGCTCCCTTTGTATATTCTGTTTTCCTCCATACTGACTACATTGCTCACTCTCTTCCCCACTTTCTCATCCTTCCCCTCCCCCCTTTTTCCTACCATTTCCATCTCTATGTCCTCCTCTCGCCTACTGTGTGTTGTCCTGTCTGTTCCTATCTCCGAGCATCCTGCAGGGAGGGGGACCAGGAATCTGTTTGTTGACAGGAAGTTTTCGGAGGACTGCAATTCTCGTTAAAGCATCCCCACAGGTAGTGACAGGTACATGTCAGGATAGTTGCCCTCGTTCCCTTCTGGGAGCCCAATGAAAGGACATGTAAAACGCTGAGGGAGTGATGAAACTGATAGGTTGACATTGGATCTGAAGTGCATCCAGTTTCCCCATTCGCCCCTAGAGTTCCATCTCTGTGCCCCCCTCTCTCCTACCGTTTCCATATCTGTGCCCTCCTCTCTCGTACCATTTCCATCTCTGTGCCTTCCTCTCTCCTACTGTTTCCATCTCTGTGCCCTCGTCTCTCCTACCGTTTCCATGTCTGTGCCCTCCTCTCTCCTACCGTTTCCATTTCTGTGGCTTCCTCTCTAATACCGTTTCCATCTCTGTGGCCTCTGCTACAGTTTCCATCTCTGTGCCCCCCTCTCTCCTACAGTTTCCATCTTGGGTTTTAAGTTTGTGAGACTTGCTGGCATGATATATGATAATAGATAAACGTGAGAGAGTGTGTTTTCATATTGAAATGCTGAAAATGTATGTAGTAAAAGCAGAAGGGAAGTTGACATTCAAACAGGGAAGAGAACTGGTTCACCTGTTCCAGTATCAATCATCAATCTTCAGAAGTCATTCATTTGTATTGATTGAAACCTCCAGCACCCAACCAAACAAGAAAACAGCCTAATGATAGGTGTTCACATTTGCATTTATTTAATAACAATGAACTTTGCATGTGATTTGTATACATGTGATTTGTATACAGGATTTCAGATGGCAGTATCGTCATGGCCTTTCAGATCAAATAGTCTTGTGTGTGGGTGGTGAGACATTAGCTACAGTTAGGAAAGAGACTGTTTGCTGAGTCACAGCTTAACCCTCAGCAAGTAAAACCGGGAAAAGTACATTGCTTGGCATGAGTTTGTCATGGAATGGATAGCCTCGTCTGTGCCTCTGTGTGTGTGTGTGTGTGTGTGTGTGTGTGTGTGTGTGTGTGTGTGTGTGTGTGTGTGTGTGTGTGTGTGTGTGTGTGTGTGTGTGTGTGTGTGTGTGTGTGTGTGTGTGTGTGTGTGTGTGTGTGTGAGAGAAATGTCTTCTTTGCCCATAAACTCTTTAATGGTGGGAAAATGGTGAATGGATAGCCTCGTCTGTTTGGGCGTCAGTCAGTCCACCATGACATCTCTCTGGCCAGAGGTTGTTATGTATGTAGGTAGCAGTGTACAGGATTCTGCCTCATCTACTGTACATTTACGGGTGGTTTCCTGGACGCAGATGAAGCCCAATCCTGGACTAAAAGCAAGGTCGCGCGCACACGGCTAAGGGTCAGATGGGGACAGACGAATGCACACGGCTAAGGGTCAGATGGGGACAGACGAATGCACACGGCTAAGGGTCAGATGGGGACAGACGAATGCACACGGCTAAGGTTCAGTTGGGGACAGACGAATGCACACGGCTAAGGGTCAGTTGGGGACAGACGAATGCACACGGCTAAGGTTCAGTTGGGGACAGACGAATGCACACGGCTAAGGTTCAGTTGGGGACAGACGAATGCACACGGCTAAGGGTCAGTTGGGGACAGACGAATGCACACGGCTAAGGGTCAGATGGGGACAGACGAATGCACACGGCTAAGGTTCAGTTGGGGACAGACGAATGCACACGGCTAAGGGTCAGATGGGGACAGACGAATGCACACGGCTAAGGGTCAGTTGGGGACAGACGAATGCACACGGCTAAGGGTCAGTTGGGGACAGACGAATGCACACGGCTAAGGGTCAGATGGGGACAGACGAATGCACACGGCTAAGGTTCAGTTGGGGACAGACGAATGCACACGGCGAAAGGACAGATGGGGACAGACGAATGCACACGGCTAAGGGTCAGATGGGGACAGACGAATGCACTAGGCTAAGGTTCAGTTGGGGACAGACGAATGCACACGGCTAAGGGTCAGATGGGGACAGACGAATGCACACGGCTAAGGTTCAGTTGGGGACAGACGAATGCACACGGCTAAGGTTCAGTTGGGGACAGACGAATGCACACGGCTAAGGTTCAGTTGGGGACAGACGAATGCACACGGCTAAGGGTCAGTTGGGGACAGATGAATGCACACGGCTAAGGGTCAGTTGGGGACAGACGAATGCACACGGCTAAGGGTCAGTTGGGGACAGACGAATGCACACGGCTAAGGGTCAGATGGGGGCAGACGAATGCACACGGCTAAGGGTCAGATGGGGACAGACGAATGCACACGGCTAAGGTTCAGTTGGGGACAGACGAATGCACACCGCTAAGGTTCAGTTGGGGACAGACGAATGCACACGGCTAAGGTTCAGTTGGGGACAGACGAATGCACACGGCGAAAGGACAGCTGGGGACAGACGAATGCACACGGCTAAGGTTCAGTTGGGGACAGACGAATGCACACGGCGAAAGGACAGATGGGGACAGACGAATGCACACGGCTAAGGGTCAGATGGGGACAGACGAATGCACTAGGCTAAGGTTCAGTTGGGGACAGACGAATGCACACGGCTAAGGGTCAGATGGGGACAGACGAATGCACACGGCTAAGGTTCAGTTGGGGACAGACGAATGCACACGGCTAAGGTTCAGTTGGGGACAGACGAATGCACACGGCTAAGGTTCAGTTGGGGACAGATGAATGCACACGGTTAATGTTCAGTTGGGGACAGACGAATGCACACGTCTAAGGTTCAGTTGGGGACAGACGAATGCACACGGCTAAGGGTCAGTTGGGGACAGACGAATGCACACGGCTAAGGGTCAGTTGAGGACAGAGGAATGCACACGGCTAAGGGTCAGTGCGGGACAGACGAATGTGTCATGTTTTGTCATTTATTATCTTGTCTTGTCCCTGTGCTTCCCATTCTATTCGTTTCCCTCTGCTGGTCTTATTAGGTTCTTTCCCTCTTTCTATCCCTCTCTCTCCCCCTCCCTCTCTCACTCTCTCGCTCTCTCTTCTCTCTATCGTTCCGTTCCTGCTCCCAGCTGTTCCTATTCCCCTAATCAATCATTTAGTCTTCCCACACCTGTTCCCGATCCTTTCCCCTGATTAGAGTCCCTATTTCTTCCTTTGTGTTCCGTTCCTGTCCTGTCGGTTCCTTGTCTAGAATTCACCGTGCTGTGTTTGTGTATCGCCCTGTCGTGTCGTGTTTTCCTCAGATGCTGCGTGGTGAGCAGGTGTCTGAGTCTGTCTGGTTCAAGTGCCTTCCCGAGGCAACCTGCTGTTCACCTGCTGTTCAAGATCGAGTCTCCAGTTTGTCCTCGTCATTTCGAGTGAAAGTTGTGTTTTTTGTTTGTATTTACTTTACTGGATTAAAGACTCTGTTTTCGCCAAGTCGCTTTTGGGTCCTCTTTCACCTGCATGACAGAAGGAACCGACCAAGGAATGGACCCAGCGACTTCAGACGCTCGTTACACTGCCGTCGAGATCCAAGGAGCCATGCTCGGCAGACACGAGCAGGAATTGTCTGCTGCTCGCCATGCCGTGGAAAACCTGGCCGCTCAGGTTTCCGACCTCTCTGGACAGTTCCAGAGTCTACGTCTCGTGCCACCTGTTACTTCCTGGCCTGCCGAGCCTCCAGAACCTAGGGTTAATAACCCACCTTGCTACTCCGGGCAGCCCACTGAGTGCCGCTCCTTTCTCACGCAGTGTGAGATTGTGTTCTCTCTCCAACCCAACACATACTCTAGAGAGAGAGCTCGGGTTGCTTACGTCATTTCACTCCTTACTGGCCGGGCTCGAGAATGGGGCACAGCTATCTGGGAGGCAAGGGCTGATTGCTCTAACAAGTTCCAGAACTTTAAAGAGGAGATGATTCGGGTTTTTGACCGTTCAGTTTTTGGTAGGGGAGGCTTCTAGGGCCCTGGCTTCCTTATGCCAAGGTGAACGGTCCATAACGGATTATTCTATTGAGTTTCGCACTCTTGCTGCCTCTAGTGAGTGGAACGAGCCGGCGCTGCTCGCTCGTTTTCTGGAGGGACTCCACGCAGTGGTTAAGGATGAGATTCTCTCCCGGGAGGTTCCTTCAGATGTGGACTCTTTGATTGCTCTCGCCATCCGCATAGAACGACGGGTAGATCTTCGTCACCGGGCTCGTGGAAGAGAGCTCGCATCAACGGTGTTTCCCTGCTCCGCATCGCAACCATCTCCCTCCTCTGGCTCAGAGTCTGAGCCCATGCAGCTGGGAGGGATTCGCATCTCGACTAAGGAGAGGGAACGGAGGATCACCAACCGCCTGTGCCTCTATTGCGGAGTTGCTGGACATTTTGTTAATTCATGTCCAGTAAAAGCCAGAGCTCATCTGTAAGCGGAGGGCTACAGGTGAGCGCAACTACTCAAGTCTCTCCATCAAGATCCTGTACTACTTTGTCGGTCCATCTACGCTGGACCGGTTCGGGTGCTACATGTAGTGCCTTGATAGACTCTGGGGCTGAGGGTTGTTTCATGGACGAAGCATGGGTTCGGAAACATGACATTCCTTTCAGAGAGTTAGAGAAGCCTACGCCCATGTTCGCCTTAGATGGTAGTCATCTTCCCAGTATCAGATTTGAGACACTACCTTTAACCCTCACAGTATCTGGTAACCACAGTGAGACTATTTCTTTTTTGATTTTTCGTTCACCGTTTACACCTGTTGTTTTGGGTCATCCCTGGCTAGTATGTCATAATCCTTCTATTAATTGGTCTAGTAATTCTATCCTATCCTGGAACGTTTCTTGTCATGTGAAGTGTTTAATGTCTGCCATCCCTCCCGTTTCTTCTGTCCCTACTTCTCAGGAGGAACCTGGCGATTTGACAGGAGTGCCGGAGGAATATCATGATCTGCGCACGGTCTTCAGTCGGTCCCGAGCCAACTCCCTTCCTCCTCACCGGTCGTATGATTGTACTATTGATCTCCTTCCGGGGACCACTCCTCCTCGGGGTAGACTATACTCTCTGTCGGCTCCCGAACGTAAGGCTCTCGAGGATTATTGGTCTGTGTCTCTTGACGCCGGTACCATAGTGCCTTCTTCCTCTCCGGCCGGGGCGGGGTTCTTTTTTGTTAAGAAGAAGGACGGTACTCTGCGCCCCTGCGTGGATTATCGAGGGCTGAATGACATAACGGTTAAGAATCGTTATCCGCTTCCCCTTATGTCATCAGCCTTCGAGATTCTGCAGGGAGCCAGGTGCTTTACTAAGTTGGACCTTCGTAACGCTTACCATCTCGTGCGCATCAGAGAGGGGGACGAGTGGAAAACGGCGTTTAACACTCCGTTAGGGCATTTTGAGTACCGGGTTCTGCCGTTTGGTCTCGCCAATGCGCCAGCTGTTTTTCAGGCATTAGTTAATGATGTTCTGAGAGACATGCTGAACATCTTTGTTTTTGTCTATCTTGACGATATCCTGATTTTTTCTCCGTCACTCGAGATTCATGTTCAGCACGTTCGACGTGTTCTACAGCGCCTTTTAGAGAATTGTCTCTACGTAAAGTCTGAGAAGTGCTCTTTTCATGTCTCCTCCGTTACTTTTCTCGGTTCCGTTATTTCCGCTGAAGGCATTCAGATGGATTCCGCTAAGGTCCAAGCTGTCAGTGATTGGCCCGTTCCAAGGTCACGTGTCGAGTTGCAGCGCTTTTTAGGTTTCGCTAATTTCTATCGGCGTTTCATTCGTAATTTCGGTCAAGTTGCTGCCCCTCTCACAGCTCTTACTTCTGTCAAGACGTGTTTTAAGTGGTCCGGTTCCGCCCAGGGAGCTTTTGATCTTCTAAAAGAACGTTTTACGTCCGCTCCTATCCTCGTTACTCCTGACGTCACTAGACAATTCATTGTCGAGGTTGACGCTTCAGAGGTAGGCGTGGGAGCCATTCTATCCCAGCGCTTCCAGTCTGACGATAAGGTTCATCCTTGCGCTTATTTTTCTCATCGCCTGTCGCCATCTGAGCGCAACTATGATGTGGGTAACCGTGAACTGCTCGCCATCCGCTTAGCCCTAGGCGAATGGCGACAGTGGTTGGAGGGGGCGACCGTTCCTTTTGTCGTTTGGACAGACCATAAGAACCTTGAGTACATCCGTTCTGCCAAACGACTTAATGCCCGTCAAGCTCGTTGGGCGTTGTTTTTCGCTCGTTTCGAGTTTGTGATTTCTTACCGTCCGGGTAGCAAGAACACCAAGCCTGATGCCTTATCCCGTCTGTTTAGTTCTTCTGTGGCTTCTACTGATCCCGAGGGGATTCTTCCTTATGGGCGTGTTGTCGGGTTAACAGTCTGGGGAATTGAAAGACAGGTTAAGCAAGCACTCACGCACACTGCGTCGCCGCGCGCTTGTCCTAGTAACCTCCTTTTCGTTCCTGTTTCCACTCGTCTGGCTGTTCTTCAGTGGGCTCACTCTGCCAAGTTAGCTGGTCATCCCGGTGTTCGAGGCACTCTTGCGTCTATTCGCCAGCGCTTTTGGTGGCCGACTCAGGAGCGTGACACGCGCCGTTTCGTGGCTGCTTGTTCGGACTGCGCGCAGACTAAGTCGGGTAACTCTCCTCCTGCCGGTCGTCTCAGACCGCTCCCCATTCCTTCTCGACCATGGTCTCACATCGCCCTAGACTTCATTACCGGTCTGCCTTTGTCTGCGGGGAAGACTGTGATTCTTACGGTTGTCGATAGGTTCTCTAAGGCGGCACATTTCATTCCCCTCGCTAAACTTCCTTCCGCTAAGGAGACGGCACAAATCATTATCGAGAATGTATTCAGAATTCATGGCCTCCCGTTAGACGCCGTTTCAGACAGAGGCCCGCAATTCACGTCACAGTTTTGGAGGGAGTTCTGTCGTTTGATTGGTGCGTCCGTCAGTCTCTCTTCCGGGTTTCATCCCCAGTCTAACGGTCAAGCAGAGAGGGCCAATCAGACGATTGGTCGCATACTACGCAGCCTTTCTTTCAGAAACCCTGCGTCTTGGGCAGAACAGCTCCCCTGGGCAGAATACGCTCACAATTCGCTTCCTTCGTCTGCTACCGGGTTATCTCCGTTTCAGAGTAGTCTGGGTTACCAGCCTCCTCTGTTCTCATCCCAGCTTGCCGAGTCCAGCGTTCCCTCCGCTCAAGCGTTTGTCCAACGTTGTGAGCGCACCTGGAGGAGGGTGAGGTCTGCACTTTGCCGTTACAGGGCACAGACTGTGAGAGCCGCCAATAAACGCAGGATTAAGAGTCCAAGGTATTGTTGCGGCCAGAGAGTGTGGCTTTCCACTCGCAACCTTCCTCTTACGACAGCTTCTCGTAAGTTGACTCCGCGGTTCATTGGTCCGTTCCGTGTCTCCCAGGTCGTCAATCCTGTCGCTGTGCGACTGCTTCTTCCGCGACATCTTCGTCGCGTCCATCCTGTCTTCCATGTCTCCTGTGTTAAGCCCTTTCTTCGCACCCCCGTTCGTCTTCCCTCCCCCTCCCGTCCTTGTCGAGAGCGCACCTATTTACAAGGTACATAAGATCATGGACATGCGTTCTCGGGGACGGGGTCACCAATACTTAGTGGATTGGGAGGGTTACGGTCCTGAGGAGAGGAGTTGGGTTCCGTCTCGGGACGTGCTGGACCGTTCACTCATTGATGATTTCCTCCGTTGCCGCCAGGATTCCTCCTCGAGTGCGCCAGGAGGCGCTCGGTGAGTGGGGGGGGGTACTGTCATGTTTTGTCATTTATTATCTTGTCTTGTCCCTGTGCTTCCCATTCTATTCGTTTCCCTCTGCTGGTCTTATTAGGTTCTTTCCCTCTTTCTATCCCTCTCTCTCCCCCTCCCTCTCTCACTCTCTCGCTCTCTCTTCTCTCTATCGTTCCGTTCCTGCTCCCAGCTGTTCCTATTCCCCTAATCAATCATTTAGTCTTCCCACACCTGTTCCCGATCCTTTCCCCTGATTAGAGTCCCTATTTCTTCCTTTGTGTTCCGTTCCTGTCCTGTCGGTTCCTTGTCTAGAATTCACCGTGCTGTGTTTGTGTATCGCCCTGTCGTGTCGTGTTTTCCTCAGATGCTGCGTGGTGAGCAGGTGTCTGAGTCTGTCTGGTTCAAGTGCCTTCCCGAGGCAACCTGCTGTTCACCTGCTGTTCAAGATCGAGTCTCCAGTTTGTCCTCGTCATTTCGAGTGAAAGTTGTGTTTTTTGTTTGTATTTACTTTACTGGATTAAAGACTCTGTTTTCGCCAAGTCGCTTTTGGGTCCTCTTTCACCTGCATGACAGAATGCACACGGCTAAGGGTCAGTTGGGGACAGACGAATGCACGCGGCTAAGGTTCAGTTGGGGACAGACGAATGCACACGGCTAAGGGTCAGTTGGGGACAGACGAATGCACGCGGCTAAGGTTCAGTTGGGGACAGACGAATGCACACGGCTAAGGGTCAGATGGGGACAGAAGACTTATTAGCAAATGTTTTACTGTACTTTGTTTTCAAATTGTGCCACAAGAACATTGGTTGAATTCCTCTCTCCATTTACACGATCACAGACCTTTGAAGTCATGTTTGGTGATACAACTGACATGTTATCTGTGCTGACATGTTATCTGTGCTGCCTTGAGGAAATCAGAACGTATTAAGCCTGCTCTCAGACAGCCAGAGATGCCTGTCTCCATCGCAGAGATGCCTGCGTCCAACGCGGGTCAAAAGTGCTGCTGTCACACAATTGGCTGTATCAAGTGTGCTTTTGTGGAATGCTGCCTTCCCCCTCCCCCATCCCCAACAGAACCCAGACAGGCCACGTCCAAGTTAATTGCCCCAAACATGTTGCCTTTGAACTGGCCTGACCAAAATACCCAGTGCTACAGCCACATGGAAATGAGAGACTAGCTACTCTGACTGATTTACGCAAAGCTCGTACTGTCAGCAGATGGCTATAGCACGCACTATCACGCACTATCACTCACTATCAAGCACTATCACGCACTATCATGCACTATCATGCACTATCACTCACTATCACGCACTATCACGCACTATCACTCCCTATCACACACTATCACTCACTATCATGCAGGATCACTCAGTATCACGCACCATCACTCACTATCACTCACAATCACGCACGATCACTCACTATCACTCACTATCACTCACTATCACACACTATCACGCACTATCACTCACTATCACACACTATCACGCACTATCACGCACTATCACTCACTATCACGCACTATCACTCACTATCACGCACGTTCACTCACTATCACACACTATCACACACTATCACACACTATCACGCACTATCACTCACTATCACACACTATCACACACTATCACGCACTATCACGCACTATCACGCACTATCACACACTATCACTCACTATCACACACTATCACACACTATCACTCACTATCACTCACTATCACGCACTATCACTCGTGGCTTATAAGGGGTGTCCACCGCCATATTTTACAGTAGGTATGAGGTTCTTTTCTGCTCATACGTTCTCATTTCAACACCAAACCCACCACTGGTGTGTGTGGCCAAATAGCTTCATTTTCATGTCATCTGACCAAAGCACCGGTTCCAATCCAAGAGCCAATGCCTTTAACAAACTCCAGACTGTTACATTTGTTGGAAGACATAGAAATAGAGCTCTTTAGCCACACACACCAGTGGTGGGTTTTGTCATCAAAATAGAAGGCATGAGCAGAAAGAAAAAACATACCTACTTTAAAATATGCTGATGGATCTTTGACGTTATGGGGCTATTTTACTTTACCAAGTACCAGGACATTTTAGCCAAAAACCTAGTTGTCTCTGCCAGGAGGCTGAAACTTGACCGCAAGTGAATCTTCCAGCAAGACAATGACCCTGAGCACACATCAAAATCCACAAAGAATTGGCCTCAAAATAAACATTTTGCAATGGCCATCTCTGTCTCCAGACTTGAAATTGAAGAGGACAGTCCATAAGTGCAGAATAAGGATATTAAGGATCTGGAAGGATTCTGTTTGTAGGAATGGTCTAAGATGCCTCCCAATGTGTTCTCAAATTCATAAAACATTTTACAAAAAGGCTCAGTGCCGTTATCCTCGCAATGTGAGGGATTGAAAGGAATTGAAAACGGGTCTCAATAATTTTTTCCAGAAAAAAAGTATTACTTGTTAAACAAAATATTTCTCTGAGTAATTGTATAAGTATTAAATAATATAACTTCCCAAATAGTATTTGCATTTTTGCTCATCTTTATCAAGGGTGTCAATATTTCATACCCCACTGTATATGATACTCTGTTTCTGTGGTCATTTGCCCTCAGGACCTGTCTAGGACCACGTGTGGTGCTGTGGTAGTTTGCCCTCAGGACCTGTCTGGGACCACGTGTGGTGCTGTAGTAGTTTGCCCTCAGGACCTGTCTGGGACCACGTGTGGTGCTGTGGTAGTTTGCTCTCAGGACCTGTCTAGGACCACGTGTGGTGCTGTGATAGTTTGCCCTCAGGACCTGTCTAGGACCATCGACACCTGTGTTGATAGACACAGATGTCATAAACACAAACACCCTGTTGTCCGCTGTTTGCTGGGCTGCCTGGCTGCTGTCTTTGCGTGAGTGGGGCTGCAGCTGGGCCAGTAACCTGAGCAGGAAGCAGCAGTGCTAAATGGTTATACATTAAGGGCAGATAGGCATCTCAGCACAGCACTGTACCACACAGTACACTACAGTACTATAGTACAGCACCTCCAGGCTGTGACGCTAAATACCACCCAGCTGATTTCCATAGTTCCCGATCAGAGCCGCGATAGCAGGTGTGGGACATTAGTGTAGTAGGAGGTGGGATGGGGAAAACACACAACTACAGCGCCTTCATAAAGTATTCACACCCCTTTACTTTTTACATGTTTTGTTGTGTTACAGCCTTCATTTTAAATAGAGTAAATGGAGATTTTGTGTCTCTGGCCTACACAAAATACCCTATAATGTTAAAGTGGAGTTATGTTTTTCGAAATCCACTGAAGGTCAAAAACTTGTCTTTTATTTTTAATACTTCAATTAGATTACCAATAAGGGACTTTCCATTTTAATTGACTAATTTGGGCCAAAGTAGTGACTGGCTAAACCCCGACTGGAAAACAATCCCCCTGACAGCGCCTCTGTCACATCTGCCAGCCATGTCTACTGAGTCCAGGAAACTCAACACAACAGAGAGGCACATTTTTTTTATGCATAATCATCAAACAGACTGTGCATTGAGCTCTCTCTGGGGAACGTGGTTTGACAACTTTACTGGCTCTTCTGTTAAAAAGGGTTCTCCTAAATCCGTTATCTTATCTTCTACACAGCTACAGTCCAAAGACAGAACGATCGATTCAGAACGTTTCAATCCGTACTGTGGTGTTAGAGGATGCTTTTCAAGTTGTAAATGTGGTCTCAAATATACCATTGTAAAATGGATTTGGGTTGTAAAACGGTTCAAATGTGATTGCTGTTGTGGAGTGTTAGATGGGTGTGCTATCACCTAGTCACGGCCATCCATTTTGTTGTCGTCTCCATCGGCCTTCAACGTATGACTACCATAGAAAAACCATGGGTGCAATTAATTTTTGGCAGATACAAAATGTCTGCCTGAACACTGCAGAATCACTGCCAGAAACAGACTGGCATACAGAGATAGTAAGATTTATAAGCTCCAAGCCTGTATAATACATGTGCTGTGAATTAGGGTTGCACATTTTGGGGATTGTTCAGAGGTGGAAACTTCCGTTTGGAATTAACAGGAATATATGGGAATTAACGGGAATATATGGAAATTAATATGAATAACATTTAAATGTAGTTGTTTTTTGCTGCAACGTTCGTCGTTGGGAGAAAGAGAGGAGAACCAAAGCGCAGCGTGGTAAGTGTTCATCTTGTTTTAATAAGAAATACTGAACAAAACGAACAGTCCTGACCAGTGAACCAAAACACAGAACAGAAAATAAGCACCCACAACTCAAAAGTGAAACCAGGCTACCTAAGTATGGTTCTCAATCAGTTTTTGCAAATGTACACAGCTTTTCCTTCTACATTAGCTGCAGTGAAATGTCTCCACACATCAGATTGTGCCTGTAGCATTTTCCTGTAAAGATTTGAAAAAATGAGTGAAAAATAAATATATACAATTCCATGTACAGATAAATAGTTAAGCAGTTAGATTAAACAACTCATTTTTAAGATAAATGTTTTAAAATGAAACATGTATGGAAACAGGTGAATTAACACTCCTCAGTTAACAGGCTCAAGCAAGCTAAAACCCACATGGTAGCAAAAACTAACGAGCAGAAATTGTTAACAAGATAAAAATGATTTGAACACACTTTGCTGTAGGCTACTATTTACTAGTTAACAAAAAATAATGTATGTCATATAAAATATATTCACCCCACCCAGTATTGTAATCCAAACTTACCAGGAAGCGTGTAGTCCTTGGCTCCGACAGAGTAGTAGTGGGGGCTCAATAGCATCTCATTAATGTGCAAGGTCTTGAGAATCAGCTGTACATGTGATGGAAGAGTGCACTGCACGTATGATCAAAGAATGCATGGGAGAATGCACTGTGCATGCAGAGGGTTGCAATTCCATTGAATTGGGGATAGTTTAACCAAAATATGCCACAAGACCAATAATTGCCTTTATGTGTATCCCACAAAAAAGGTTCACTGTTAACTTTTTTGATGAATTTAAGCTAAATTCCAGGGCTTAACTTCCCATGGAAAATTTCAGGAAAAATTCTGGAAATTTATCGGTAAGTTTCCGACCCTTTGCATCCCTACTATGAACAGACGGGGGCTATTTAAGCATAAGGCCCAAGGGGGTGTGGTATTTGGCCAATATACCACAGCTAAGGGCTGTTCATAGGCGTGACTCATCGGGGAGTGCATGGACACAGCCCGTAGCCGTGGTATATTGGCCATATATCACAAATCCCAAGGTGCCTTATTGCTATTATAAACTGGTTACCAAAGTAATTAGAGCAGGAAAATTAAATGTTTTGTCATACCCGTGGTATCCTGTCTGATATACCACATCTGTCAGCCAATCAACATTCAGGACTCGAACCACCCAGTTTATAATGTGTATCAATTTTTTTTCATCCACCTGCATGGTTAGTTAATGTTTTAGCAACTTTTTTTTACTTCCTTGTCGTTTACTTCAATTAGCCATTGATTTGTTATTACCAGTTAGTGAACTGTACAGACGGTCTAGACAGAACTAACCTGACATGGCTGGATGGCTGCAGGGACAGAGACCATGCATTGTGAGAAAATGTCCCCACTCATTTGATAAACACCACAGAATTTCACCATGACATAGTTATTGATGAACTTATTTGGTCTACCCTTATGGAAAAACCACATGATTTCACATGACATTTAATACGTTTTGCACATTTGAAACCAAGTGTTTTTGGAACACTTCACATGTGATATTTCACATTAAGTTTCAAATGTGCGTCTCCCAAATGGTGCAGCGGTCCAAGGCACTGCATCTCAGTGCTAGAGGTGTCACTACAGACCCTGGTTCAATTCCAGTCTGTATCACAACCGGCTGTGATTGAGAGTCCAATAGGGTGCACAATTGGGGGTTAGCCGGGGTAGGTCATCATCGTAAATATGAATTGGTTCTTAACTGGCTAGTTAAATAAAAATCAAATGAAACCATGTGTTTTTGGAACACTTCACAAAATGATATTTCTCATGTGGAGTTACATTTTCACACAAGATTTGATAGGTGATGCCCTGCGAACATGATACTCACACAGTACTATTAACTTGTTTTTTTCAACTTACATATTGTACATTTATTTATACAGTAATATAATTATTCAATATGTTTTTAATTGGGATTTGAACTCTCTTGCTTCACAGTTTTCCAATCTTCCTGTTACACCACAATGTCTGTGTCAAAAACTGATTTCACCTGTATTCCTCAAGAAAACTAGTATATTTGTCATAGTGATTCAGGAGTAACATTAAAACAGAATAATATGCCATACCAACATTAGGCAGCTATATCCTAGGTTGTGTCATACTTCAGCTGAACAGTTATTCCAAATTTGAAAATGTATATGAAGTGTTTGAAAAAATACATTGTCATGGGCAATCATGTGATTTTCCACAAGTGAAATCATGTGGTTCAACATGTGATTACAATAAAACTTTTTTGCCATTTCTGTACATTTTACGGTCAATTTCTATAGTAATAGTGTTTTGCTATATATTTACTGTGAATCGCAATGCACTTGTGTACTTTTTGTCCCATCCTGCAAATTAACTTGGCACGCCTCACTTGCATTTACACTTATAGGATAGTTCTTTAGATGCGCTTATGACACAAACAGTTTTTTTTTAATCCTGTAATTTTACAGTAAGTTATTGCTACTGAATTGCAGTGAAAATAGTGGAAACAACTTTTAATACATCTTTACAGCTGAACTGTATTCTTTGCAGTAAATATACTAACAGCAACAAACTGCATTAAGAAGGTTCACAGAAATTCCAATTCCAATAATTTTCAATGCCAGATAATTTTGAATTGGAATTTGGTTCACTTTCTGAAATGACTGGAACTGAATTGACCTCAACATTGGTTAGCACACTTCGGAAACAATCACACTTAGGATTTGAACTCAAAACCTCTTGGATGCCAACAACCTGCATTTTCTGCTTAAGGTCTGTTGCCATCTTTATTTTTACTATTTTCTACATTGTAGAATAATAGTGAAGACATCAAAACTATGAAATAACACACATGGAATCATGTACTAACCAAAAAAGTGTTAAACCAATCAAAATATATTTGAGATTCTGCAAAGTAACCACACTTTGCCTTGATGACAGCTTTGCACACTCGTGGCATTCTCTCAACAAGCTTCAGCAGCCTTGCGAGGCTTAACACATTGAACTGTTTTACTCACGTTGGCCACGGTGAAGGAGAGCCCACAGGTTTTGGTAGCGGGCCGTGTCAGTGGCACTGTATTGTCCTCAAAGCTAGCAAAGAAGTTGTTTAATTTGTCTGGGAGCAAGACGTCAGTGTCTGCGACGGAGCTGGTTTTCTTTTTGTAATCCATGATTGACTGTAGACCCTGCCACATACGTCTCGTTTGAGCCATTGAATTGCAACTCTACTTTGTCTCTATATTGACGCTTAGCTTGTTTGATTGCCTTGCGGAGGGAGTAGCTACACTGTTTGTATTCAGTCATGTTTCCGGTCGCCTTGCCATGATTAAAAGCAGTAGTTTGCGATTTCAGTATTGCACGAATGCTGCCATCAATCCACGGTTTCTGGTTAGGGAAGGTTTTAATAGTCACCGTGTGTAAGGGTTTTCTGGTGAAAGAGAAGCGGACCAAAAAGCAGCATGGTGGTTATTCATGTTCTTTAATTTATAAAGAAACTACACATGAGATAACTAACAAAAACAACAAACGTGAGAAAACCTAAAACAGTCCTATCTGGTGCAAACACAGAGACAGGAACAATCACCCACAAACACACAGTGAAACCCAGGCTACCTAAGTATGATTCTCAATCAGAGACAACTAATGACACCTGCCTCTGATTGAGAACCATACTAGGCCGAAACATAGAAATTCCCAAAACCTAGAAAAACAAACATAGACTGCCCACCCAACTCACGCCCTGACCATACTAACTAAATACACAACACAGGAAATAAAGGTCAGAACGTGACACCGTGGGTACAACATCATCAATGCACTTGCTAATATACTCGCTCACCGAGTCAACGTCTACATCAACGTTGTTGTCTGAGGCAATCCGGAACATATCCCAGTCCACGTGATCGAAGCAATCTTGAAGTGTGAAATCCAATTGGTCGGACCAGCGTTGTACAGACCTGAGCCCAGGTGTTTCCTGTTTTAGTTTCTGCCTATAGGCTGGGAGCAACAAAATGGACTTGTGGTCATATTTGCCGAAAGGAGGGCGGGGGAGGGCTAAGTATGTGTTTCAGAAGTTAGAGTAGCAATGATCCAGAATGCTGCCAGCTCGAGTCGCGTATTCGATATGCTGATAACATTTATGGAGCCTTGTTTTCAGATGAGCTTTGTTAAAATCCCCAGCTGCAATAAATGCAGCCTCAGGATATATGGTTTCCAGTTTACATAGAGTCCAGTGAAGTTCTTTCAGGGCCGTCGAGGTTCCTGCTTGGAGGGATATACACAGCTGTATATATTCGAAGAGAATTCTCTTGGTTGATAATGCGGTCAGCATTTGATTCTAAGAAATTCTAGGTCAGTAAATTGACTTTGCTCTTATATCCAATAGTTCCATCTCTATCGGCGCCATCTTGCTATCATCCGCTGCTGATAATGAACAGCCCCATGTCGCAAGGATCTGTACACAATTCCTGGAAGCTGAAATTGGCCCAGTTCTCCCATGGCCTGCGTACACAGCAAACATGTCAGCTATTGAACATGTTTGGGTAGCTCTCGATCAACGTGTACGGCAGCGTGTTCCAGTTCCTGACAATATCCAGCAACTTCGCACAGCCATTGAAGAGGAGTGGGACAACATTCCACAGGCCACAATAAACTGCCTCAACTCTATGGGAAGGAGATGTGTCGCGCTGCAGACCAGATGTTGACTGGTTTTCTGATCCACGCCCCTACCTTTTTTAAGGTGTCAGTGAGCAACAGATGCATGTCTCTTCCCAGTCATGTGAAATCCATAGAGTAGAGCCTAACAAATTTACTTAAATTGCCCGATTTCCTTATATGAACTGTAACTCAGTAAAACCTTTGAAATTGTTGCATGTTGCGTTTAGATTTTTGTTCAGTGTAGGTAGGAGATCATTAGCAAGTTTGGGGGTATGGTCTAAAATATGTTGGATTTGTGCCAACCAGCAGTGAAAATGTTTGTACCAGTTTATGTGGTTTTATCTTTATGTTGATGAAGGTTAAGCACACCTTTTGACATTGTCTTTAAGCAATCTTTTTAAGATCGTGTGCCAATCAAGAGCTGCACTGTTAAAGGTCATGAACAGTCAAAAAAGGAAACCAGATGATGACAAAAGTATGAAAAATGACTGTTGCTTCTGCATTGATAAAATTTGATCATAAAGTTAGTGGTACCCTCCCTCATGTCAAACACTTGGATTCATTATCATATGCAGATGATTTCTGCATTTTGAAAGTTACATATCTGGAAAACTTTTTGGGACTAAATCAACAATGGATTAATGAAATATGATATGGTAACGTGATATTTTCTTACCTAATTTAAATAAGTACCGCTTTATAACCAATATTGGAGAAGATGTGTTTGCAGAGGGCCGTGGTTCAGATAGCTACTCAACTGGTGCCAAAATGTGACTGTAGCGTGTCAGCAAATATAATTAAAAGTTGACCCTATTTATCTATGGCAAAGATACTTATATATTTCCCCTTTCATGTGTGTCTGGTGTTAGCTAGTTACTGGCTAGCTAGGTCTTTATGTCTGGTGTTAGCTAGTTACTGGCTAGCTAGGTCTTTATGTCTGGTGTTAGCTAGTTACTGGCTAGCTAGGTCTTTATGTCTGGTGTTAGCTAGTTACTGGCTAGCTAGGTCTTTATGTCTGGTGTTAGCTAGTTACTGGCTAGCTAGGTCTTTATGTCTGGTGTTAGCTAGTGACTGGCTAGCTAGGTCTTTATGTCTGGTGTTAGCTAGTGACTGGCTAGCTAGGTCTTTATGTCTGGTGTTAGCTAGTGACTGGCTAGCTAGGTCTTTATGTCTGGTGTTAGCTAGTGACTGGCTAGCTAGGTCTTTATGTCTGGTGTTAGCTAGTGACTGGCTAGCTAGGTCTTTATGTCTGGTGTTAGCTAGTTACTGGCTAGCTAGGTCTTTATGTCTGGTGTTAGCTAGTTACTGGCTAGCTAGGTCTTTATGTCTGGTGTTAGCTAGTTACTGGCTAGCTAGGTCTTTATGTCTGGTGTTAGCTAGTTACTGGCTAGCTAGGTCTTTATGTCTGGTGTTAGCTAGTTACTGGCTAGCTAGGTCTTCAGCCATCTTTGATCAGAAGGGGGGAATGGGACGTTCATAACCCAGTTGTCAGTCAACACATCCGTCAGTGCTGCTGGAAACTGCATCATCCGGGAGATTAAAAATGGGAAATGTATATTTAAAAAATAATCTATATAATTGATGCAATTTCAATGTTTACTGCAACACTGTTCACTGCATTTAAATTGCATGACATAGGTGTATCAAAGAGCTGTCAGTCAAGGTGAGATCATGAACATAAGCTAGACAAAACCTGTAGTGGACCATGACTGTTTGAATTGAATTAATATAATTTATGCCTTTTTAAAGGAGAGTATTCTAAATTACTTTTGACATCTCGGCTTTCATATGCTGAAATGTTGTCACGTGTAGTGTCATGGTATCACATCTTGAAATGTTGTATCCTCATGTTGTCACATTTATTTCACATGAAATCGTGTCTTGACATGTTCTCACATGTTGTCACGTGTAGTTTCATGTTCTCTCATGTTGTCACGTGTAGTTTCATGTCCTCACATGTTGTCACGTGTAGTTTCATGTCCTCACATGTTGTCACGTGTAGTTTCATGTTCTCTCATGTTGTCACGTGTAGTTTCATGTCCTCACATGTTGTCACGTGTAGTTTCATGTTCTCTCATGTTGTCACGTGTAGTTTCATGTCCTCACATGTTGTCACGTGTAGTTTCATGTTCTCTCATGTTGTCACGTGTAGTTTCATGTTCTCACATGTTGTCACGTGTAGTTTCATGTCCTCACATGTTTTCACGTGTAGTTTCATGTTCTCTCATGTTGTCACGTGTAGTTTCATGTCCTCACATGTTGTCACGTGTAGTTTCATGTCCTCACATGTTGTCACGTGTAGTTTCATGTCCTCAAATGTTGTCACGTGTAGTTTCATGTCCTCACATGTTGTCACGTGTAGTTTCATGTCCTCAAATGTTGTCACGTGTAGTTTCATGTCCTCACATGTTGTCACGTGTAGTTTCATGTTGCCATTTAATGTATTTCATATTCATTTAAAATTAGATCATGTTCTCACATAAGCTCACATTTTGTCACGTGAAGTTTTGTTATCACATGTTATCACGTTAACTTCACATTTAATCACGTGATCACATTAGATTACACAAGATCATGTGACATGTCTGTGATCTTTCTGTAAGGGTAGTTCAAGGTACATTCGTTTGATAATCTCCTGGAGTCGCATCTCGTAACAATGGTGTTATCATATCAACCAGATAAAGGAGTCAGAGTGGTCTGTAATGGTGTAATGGCTGCCTGAGAGGGTCTGTTATTCTTACATATAGAATAGACGTCCACACAATCCATGTGGAAAGTAAAACTGTACACTTTGTGATACTTAACTTCTTATGAAAAAGAAACTTGTTTTTTTACTTTACACAAAGTGAGAATGACATTTGTCACAAACTTCACACATGAAAGACACATCCAGTATACCGCCTCATTGACAGAGATGGGATATATTCATGTTTCGATAAGTGTGGGCTCTAATCCTACTGTAGCAGATATAGTGTTCTTTCCAGTAACCACATTGTGTGCAAGATGTGGAGTTTTGTGAAAATGAAATGTACTATTTGAATATGATTTCTACACAAGAGTTTAGAGTTACATTCAGCAGACACTTGTATCCAGAGCAACTTACAGTAGTGAGTGCATACGTTTTCATACTGATCCCCTGTAGGAAGCAAAGCCACAACCCTGGTGTTGCAAGTGTCATGGTCTACCAACACTGGACCAGATGAAGAACATCACTTTATTGGTTGCTTCCACACAAGGTCCAACTGGAATTTGACCTCCAATTTGAAATCCTCAGAGAGTCACACACAGACAGGTTTTATAGCATTGCCACACTGGGCAGTGTTGTTGTGTGGGGTTAAGTCCCTTGCCATTGACTGCTGTTGTGCCCTTGAGCATCTAGGATTTGATAGCAGCAAACCCTCTGGTACCTAGCTCACTCGGTGCCAGGTTTTTCACACCGGACCCAGGATTTGAACCTGCACCCCTTTGGTTATTGCCTCACCCGTCTAATTGCTAGGCTACCTGCCACCCCTCCAAGAGTAGAGTTCTCATAATACAGTGCCAAACACACAACATAAAACCAAATGATACAACATATGCATGCATACAATACGTGCAAGTACAATAAGAAGTGCAAATGTTCAAGTTGATGTGCAAAATACAAGGTCAAAAGTCAATAACAGATCGAGCAGCAAAGTCAACACACTTAAACCTTCACTGCAGCTATGGCCTTGGGGATGGATGAGTCTTGAGCTCTAGCAGTCTTCAGCCTGGGTAGGCCTATTCAGTGCCATTTATACCATAGATATATAGTTACTAGAACTCCACATGGGTGGTGCTGGTTTCATGACCAGCAAGAATAAATGTGAGGTCCAGCATTTCCAAATGATAAGTTCACATATGGTGCTGTGCAGTGGTGGAAAAAGTACCCAATTAACATACCTGAGGAAAGTATAGATACCTTAATAGAAAATGACTCAACTAAAAGTGAAAGTCACCCAGTAAAATAATACTTGAGTAAAAGTCTAAAAGTATTTGGTTTTAAATATACTTAAGCATGGAAAGTGTAAATCACTTCAAATTCTTTATGTTAAGCAAACCAGATGTCACCGTTTTCTTGTTTTTAAAATATATGGATAGCCAGGGGCACACTCACTGTAGTGATAGGGATGACCAGGGATGTTCTCTTGATAAGTGCATGATTTGGACAATTTTTTGTCCTGTTAAGCGTTCAAAATGTAACACGTACTTTTGGGTGTCAGGGAAAATACATGGAGTAAAAAGTACATTATTGTCTTTAGGAATGTAGTGAAGTAAAAGTTCACAAAAAAATAAATATAGGAAAGTACAAATACCCCCCAAAAATACTGAAGTAGTTTTACTTAAGTACTTTGCACCAGTGTTCCTGTGTGATTTATGTATTCTGTTTCTATGAATTCTACCCACTGTGTAGAATGTAGAACTTCAGCTTCAGAACCCTCATTTTGGCTCCCCATGCTCTACCCATTCCTGCACTACAGAATATCATCCTAGCTATACTAAAATGTAGCAATAAAATATATTATTTATATATAGACTAGATGACAGATAGGGGTCCTGTGTTGAAGCCACCATCTTGGCACTCCTCCATAGTTGTAAAAAATCTTTTGGAAGCTACAGAAATGCCTTTATTAATGTCTACTTTTGTTTTTGACACAGTCATTCTATTACAGACACCTTACTGTATATTTGTAAATTATATTATGTGAGCTAAACTTATATATTTTTGTTTTAATATATAAAAACATTTTCCGTCAAGTATAATTGTTTGAGATTACTAATGTTACTGTCCCCACAACAACATATGTAAATACATGTCATTTTGACCTTGAAACATGTAGTTGAAACACTGTAGAATTCCAATAATTCCTATAGAGGACTGGTCCTACTGGGGAGGGCCAATATGGCCGACCGGTGGCTTCAAGGCCTCTAAATGGTCAATTCATGGCATCAGCAATTCAGGGTTTATTGCAGAAATACTACAAAATATGAGGTCCAGTTTCAGTTTTATCTGTCTCCATGAAGTATTAAAATGTTCAAAACCCCCCAAAAATGCTCATATCAGAGGAGCTTCACAACTCAATCAGGTCTGGGTTGCACGTGAGCACGCACCGACACACGACCAAAGAGGACATCTAAGGCCACAGTGATTTAACTTAGAAGACCCACCCTCCCTCCACCCATCTAGGCCAAGCCCCCCCCCCCCAGTTGTCTAGATGTACTTGGATTAGAGGCAGATCATTAATATGCACCATCTATCCCAGGACAGACCCTGCTGCCGCTTTAGGGCAGCACCACCATCTATCCCAGGACAGACCCTGCTGCCACTTTAGGGCAGCACCACCACTTATCCCAGGACAGACCCTGCTGCCGCTTTAGGGCAGCACCACCACCTATCCCAGGACAGACCCTGCTGCCGCTTTAGGGCAGCACCACCACCTTTCCCAGGACAGACCCTGCTGCCACTTTAGGGCAGCACCACCACCTATCCCAGGACAGACCCTGCTGCCGCTTTAGGGCAGCACCACCACCTATCCCAGGACAGACCCTGCTGCCGCTTTAGGGCAGCACCACCACCTATCCCAGGACAGACCCTGCTGCCGCTTTAGGGCAGCACCACCACCTATCCCAGGACAGACCCTGCTGCCGCTTTAGGGCAGTACCACCACCTATCCCAGGACAGACCCTGCTGCCGCTTTAGGGCAGCACCACCACCTATCCCAGGACAGACCCTGCTGCCGCTTTAGGGCAGCACCACCACCTATCCCAGGACAGACCCTGCTGCCGCTTTAGGGCAGCACCACCACCTATCCCAGGACAGACCCTGCTGCCGCTTTAGGGCAGTACCACCACCTATCCCAGGACAGACCCTGCTGCCACTTTAGGACAGACCCTGCTGCCGCTTTAGCACCACCACCTATCCCAGGACAGACCCTGCTGCCGCTTTAGGGCAGCACCACCACCTATCCCAGGACAGACCCTGCTGCCGCTTTAGGGCAGTACCACCACCTATCCCAGGACAGACCCTGCTGCCGCTTTAGGGCAGTACCACCACCTATCCCAGGACAGACCCTGCTGCCGCTTTAGGGCAGCACCACCACCTATCCCAGGACAGACCCTGCTGCCGCTTTAGGGCAGTACCACCACCTATCCCAGGACAGACCCTGCTGCCGCTTTAGGGCAGCACCACCACCTATCCCAGGACAGACCCTGCTGCCGCTTTACCACCACCTATCCCAGGACAGACCCTGCTGCCGCTTTAGGGCAGTACCACCACCTATCCCAGGACAGACCCTGCTGCCGCTTTAGGGCAGTACCACCACCTATCCCAGGACAGACCCTGCTGCCGCTTTAGGGCAGCACCACCACCTATCCCAGGACAGACCCTGCTGCCGCTTTAGGGCAGTACCACCACCTATCCCAGGACAGACCCTGCTGCCGCTTTAGGGCAGCACCACCACCTATCCCAGGACAGACCCTGCTGCCGCTTTAGGGCAGGACACCACCACCACCACCTATCCCAGGACAGACCCTGCTGCCGCTTTAGGGCAGTACCACCACCTATCCCAGGACAGACCCTGCTGCCACTTTAGGAGCACCACCACCTATCCCAGGACAGACCCTGCTGCCGCTTTAGGGCAGTACCACCACCTATCCCAGGACAGACCCTGCTGCCGCTTTAGGGCAGCACCACCACCTATCCCAGGACAGACCCTGCTGCCGCTTTAGGGCAGTACCACCACCTATCCCAGGACAGACCCTGCTGCCGCTTTAGGGCAGTACCACCACCTATCCCAGGACAGACCCTGCTGCCGCTTTAGGGCAGTACCACCACCTATCCCAGGACAGACCCTGCTGCCGCTTTAGGGCAGTACCACCACCTATCCCAGGACAGACCCTGCTGCCGCTTTAGGGCAGTACCACCACCTATCCCAGGACAGACCCTGCTGCCGCTTTAGGGCAGCACCACCACCTATCCCAGGACAGACCCTGCTGCCACTTTAGGGCAGTACCACCACCTATCCCAGGACAGACCCTGCTGCCGCTTTAGGGCAGCACCACCACCTATCCCAGGACAGACCCTGCTGCCGCTTTAGGGCAGTACCACCACCTATCCCAGGACAGACCCTGCTGCCGCTTTAGGGCAGTACCACCACCTATCCCAGGACAGACCCTGCTGCCGCTTTAGGGCAGCACCACCACCTATCCCAGGACAGACCCTGCTGCCGCTTTAGGGCAGTACCACCACCTATCCCAGGACAGACCCTGCTGCCGCTTTAGGGCAGCACCACCACCTATCCCAGGACAGACCCTGCTGCCACTTTAGGGCAGCACCACCACCTATCCCAGGACAGACCCTGCTGCCGCTTTAGGGCAGTACCACCACCTATCCCAGGACAGACCCTGCAGTAGTAATCACAAACAAAAGCCTCTGGGATTTCCCTCTGTGTTCTTTCTTTCTTGTTATCTAGGTTGAGTGGGTTGGGTCGTTGAATAAACGTCTCGAAAGGGATTTCTTCATTGTTTCTCAACTGGGACTGTTATTATGAAGGAAGGAACTGAAAGTCTATCAGAAGCTAGGCAGAGAGAGAGAGCAAATGGGTAGGAGTGATGGTGGCGGGCAGGGCGGGCAGAGCAGCCCCACTCAGGGTTGATGTAATGTTTACTTAATGCTCAGCACAGCTATTTCCTCTCTCTGAGTCGGCCTGGCCGAGCCAAGGGGCAGAGATACACCATACAGGAGGTCACAGGCACAGTCTGAGAGAAATGTATTATAATTTCACAGCATCTTAAACAATTGTATTTGAAAGTGCTCCTGTAACATGAGACAATCAAGTGGACAATAGTGCTTCTCAGTTCTTGTTATCTGCAAAATGCTGTGGTCAAGCAACAATTATATTCATAATTCCCTGGTACTGATAAAGAACTTATATAATGTTTAACGAATTCACCTACTTTTGGTACAATTTACTGTAGCTTCCCAATGGATCTGTTACGGCATGTAAACACTGCAGAAAACGTATCTAAACCATGTACTGAAAAACTTAGGGGGTCAAGACATTAACTTTTGGCCTATGGGCAGTCAGGCCTTGGAAAATGTTTGTCTGGAGAGGAATCAACAGTCAGTCTGACCCAGGGGGACTGTTGATCTGCGACAGTAGAGTACTGTAGTGCTCGGGGGTAAGGATGATGATAAGGCTCCCAGGATATTGTAAACAGGAGAATGCTCTTACTCTTGCCTACTGTTATGCCCTAGTACAGTAGCTAGTGTCTCCCAAATAGCTCATGCCAGTTGATCTCAGATCTCATATCCCCAGAGGTCAATAAAACATAAATATATCAACACATAAGGTTGCCATAGTAGCGACAATCATGTTCTTGTTGTCAGTTTTTCTCAGAGTCCAGGAACCATTCGTCTGTGTGTGTTGATCCACCACTAGTAACTTACTATAATTGGCGACCATATTCTCTTCCTCTGAAGAGGGACTGTATCTGCTGATGCTGAAGTGCTGCATTACATTTTCACAAGTTGACTTGACAAGTCGTAAAAGTGTGTCACCCGTTACAAATGTCTCGTTCTAATGTCTCTTAATTCAGACTTGTGTTCTGCAAACATCCTTCCATGGTTGTTAAAGGCTTGGGAAACACCCACATCTTTAAATATAGATTTAGATTATTCTATGGTTATTAAGCCTGGTCTAGTGAATTGATATTAAACACATTATTCCAGTGCTATTATACTGTCTTAAAGCCCCCACTCAATAAAATGTTGTATAATTTATTTCCTTGAGCACAATGTTGCCATTGAAATGCTCAGTCTGATCATGTGGGTCATTGGTCAGAATAATCAGATCCAGTTGTGATGTCATGCTGTGGGCCAAACCTCCATCCCACCTGAACAGGCTGAAACTCCATCCCACCTGAACAGGCTGAAACTCCATCCCACCTGAACAGGCTGAAACTCCATCCCACCTGAACAGGCTGAAACTCCATCCCACCTGAACAGGCTGAAACTCCATCCCACCTGAACAGGCTGAAACTCCATCCCACCTGAACAGGCTGAAACTCCATCCCACCTGAACAGGCTGAAACTCCATCCCACCTGAACAGGCTGAAATTCCAGACATTTTCTTTCTTCAAAAAGCTCTTACACTGAAAGGCCATTATTATTATTTTCACAATATCAATCATAAAATATCACAAAAATCATTAAAAAAACAGGAAAATCCCATTTCTGACTGTACTGCCACTTTAATTGCATTTAATTTAACTAGGCAAGTCAGTTAAGAACAACTTCTTATTTACAATGATGGCCTACACCGGCCAAACCTGGATGACGCTGGGCCAATTGTGCGCTTCCCTATGGACTCCCAATCACGGCCGATTGTGATACAGCCTGGATTCAAACCAGGGTGTCTGTATTGAAGCCTCAAGCTCTAAGATGCAGTGCCTTAGACTGCTCCGCCACTCAGGAGCCCCCAAAAGCCCCCTCTAATGTCAAATTTCATCTGATTGTTGGCTTTGACAGGGCTATAATATCAGTTCTCCAAAAGCGACAACATTATGCACTCAACGGCGTGGAACACAGGTGTCTATGTTGTCACGCAACAATTCACAGAGAGCAGAACTACAGTGAATTAGTTCCTCCTTTTATGTATGAATATACACAAGTATCTGGTGAACGGGACATTTTTTTTATAACATTCATAGTATAATTTCAACAACCCCCTGGAGATGTTTGGAACTTTTGACATAATGTCTTAGGTTTTTTACTGACAATCGCACAGTTGTGGGTTCAAGTCCCATTTCGACTACTGTACCCTCCAAATTCCCTTATAAGTAATGGAAATGTTTTTTGGAATCAAACACGTGATGTCAGGGTAACAGATTGTTAATGCCGGTTTATGAAAAACATCTATAGTTGTATTTCAAGTTACAAGATGCCAGTAAGTCTCGGTCTCTTCACTTTATCACAATGTGAGCACTGCCAGACCTTCATTACATCAGAGAACCTAACCTCACCAACCCACACCCTGTGCAGAGCCCCTGGCCTTCAGGAAGAATAGGAGAACAGAGGGGGGTGAGAGAATAGAGCAAAAGGCTGGGAGGGGTGGCAGGCGGGAGGGAGGGAGGGAGTGGAGAGGAAGGGCAGGGTTGGTGATATGAATAGCGATTGAAAGGCTAAGGAGGGGAGAAGGGTCTCCAGAGACTAGCGGGGGGGGGGGGGGTGATGACTGAGGACATCTTCCTGCCCCACTGAATGTTTCAATGACTGTGCTGCTATCTGGAGGTCTGGATCTGAAATGTCTAGATCTTGTTCTGAGTCCAGGTTTTGGTCTGGTCCGGGTACGGGTTGTGCTCTTGGTCTGGGTTTTGGTCTGGATCTGGGTCCCGGTTTTTGTCCGGGTTTTGCTCTCGGTCCAGGTTTTGATCTGGATCTGGGTCCGGGTTTTGCTCTGGGTCCAGGTTTTGATCTGGATCTGGGTCCCGGTTTTTGTCCGGGTTTTGCTCTCGGTCCAGGTTTTGATCTGGATCTGGGTCCGGGTTTTGCTCTGGGTCCAGGTTTTGATCTGGATCTGGGTCCTGGTTTTTGTCCGGGTTTTGCTCTCGGGCCAGGTTTTGATCTGGATCTGGGTCTGGGTTTTGCTCTGGGTCCAGGTTTTTATCTGGATCTGGGTCCGGGTTTTTATATTACAACATTTGAATCAACTTGCTCATCATTGTTGTTACCTAAGTTGTGAAGTTTGCCCTTATTATGGCTGGTGTAATGAAGGGTAGGACTCTTCTAACCAGACAGTAACCAGTATGTTAAGTGGAGTAAATTAATCTCCTCATCTACTGGACTGCATAGCTGTGGATGTGTGGGAGAGAACAGGGTTTGTATAGTGGGCCGGTGATGTGGGTTTAATGTTTAGCCATCTGGTAAACAGAGTGGACCGCAGGACATCAGCCAAGGCCTGTGGTTTGTGTTGGTGGAATGTTTAGTTTTGACTAATCATTAAGATTGTGTTGGTCTGGACCAGGAAACTGGCAAGTTACCATGATACATCAGAGCACAGAGAAAATAGTAGGAAAGTAGGAAAGAGCTGTGTGTGTGTGTGTATTGAGTATATGCATTGTATGAGAATGGGTTCTATAACAGCTAATCATACAATAAAGGGAACTATTTTTCTGTTCCATTTCCCTGTGCGGTGTAAGAATGGGGAAAACCCTGCCGTGCACCACCTGATAGCATCGAAAGGTACACACCTCACTGGTCTCTGGACAGGCAGTGCATTCAGACCACTTCACTTCACTATTCAGACCACTTCACTTCACTATTCAGACCACTTCACTTTTTCGTTACGTTACAGCCTTATTTTAAAACTAAAAGTTTCCTCAATCTACACACAATACCCCATGATGACAAAGAAAAAACAGGTTTGCAAATTTATATTAAAAAAACCTGCAATACCTTTTTTACATAAATATTCAGACCCTTTGCTATGAGACTCAAAATTGAGCTCAGGTTCATCTTGTTTCCATTGTTGTAACGATGTGCACTGAGAGTCGGGAAGCAAGTTCAGGGAATGAGTGTTTCAATAAACGGAACAAGAAACACTAACAGAACACAGACATGAAACAGAAACAATGACGTCTGGGGAAGGAACCAAAAGGAGTTACATATATAGGGAAGGTAATCAGGGAAGTGATGGAGTCTGGGGAAGGAACCAAAAGGAGTGACATATATAGGGAAGGTAATCAGGGAAGTGATGGAGTCTGGGGAAGGAACCAAAAGGAGTGACATATATAGGGAAGGTAATCAGGGAAGTGATGGAGTCCGTGTGAGTCTGAAGACGCACGTACTGATGGTGACCATTGTGCGCCATAACGAGCAGCGATGGAGTTCAGGTCATACTGATGATGCGCAGGTGCGCGTAATGATGGTGACAGGTGTGTGCAACAATGGTGACAGGTGTGCGCCATAACGAGCAGCCTGGTGATCTAGAGGCCGGAGAGGGAGCACACGTGACAATTGTTCATTCTTGAGATGTTTCAAAACCTTGGAGTCCAACTGTGATAAATTCAATTGATTGGACATGATTTGGAAAGGCACACATAATTCCAGACAAATGTGAAATGTATGAACAACAACCAAAAGAGAGCTCAGTCCAAAGAGCACGCGATATAGCGAGAGATTGATATAGCGAGAGATTGAGACACAGAGAGATTGAGACACAGAGAGATTGAGACACAGAGAGATTGAAGCACAGAGAGATTGAAGCACAGAGAGATTGAAGCACAGAGAGATCAAGCTCTAGTGAAAACAACTGACTGGGTTTTTAAACCAATGGAAAGGGGATGTGATTGGGTAATGGAAACAGGAGGAGGTGTGTCTTCAGATTGATGACTGATTGGGGAATGATGATTGGTGACTGATTGGCGACACCTGTGAATAGTGGAGAAGGAAAGAAAATACACACACAGGATACCTGTATCCGTAACACTAGCTATCAAGAGGTTGCATCGCCACAGCATCAACTTCCAGTAGAAAAGTTGAGAAGGCAAAGAGCAAGTACGCTCAAATGAAAGTTTGGTTACACTACAATTAGTGTGTGGAAATGTTATGCCTCTTAGATATTAATTTAGAATCCTCTTATGCTGTAGCCTACTCCCGACCGTCACGTTGTACAGCGCCTGAGGGTTTCATTTTTCATTTTTCTCAGAATAGAAACACCATAAGATTACTCAAATGAATTATGCCTAATTTCTTAAAATGAACCCCATAAACTATGTTATTACAAAAAATATTTTATATTCTCTGGTAATGCCCATATGGAAGACTATCAAATGCTTCTCAAAGATGACCTCTGGTGGTCAAACTAGCACTAACTCACATTAACAGAAAAAATGGCTGACAAATAATAAATGTGCCACAGAATGCTGCAGCAGCCCACTAGTGGTGCTGCAGTATGATGCAACTTTTAAAGGAGGAACCACTGTATGTCACTAGACTGTCTTATACACTGAGTATACAAAACATTACGAACACCTGCTCTCAATGTTAGGAAGGTGTTCTACGGGTGGGTAATGTGGTATCAGGCTTGGAGACTACAGATGACCTACACTCTCCAAAAGAAGGTGCTAGTTAGTAGCAAAAAGTGGTTCTTCATTTGTTCCACATAGGGGAACCCTTTTTTGGGCTGCTGTGGACAACCTTTTTTCTATCAGTTTTTTGAATAACCATTTGTATGGTTACCCGAACCAGAGGGTTCTTCATTACACTGTAAATATTAAGTTACTGTATTTTCAGGTATTATTTCTGTACGGGACAGTATGCTGCTGTATTCTGATTACTTGGGAGTTAACCTTACTTGGGATATGAAATCACAACCGCTTGGTTGCCAGCAACCAAGCTAAGACTTCCCTGCTATGCCACTGGGTCTCTGGGTAGAGATTGAGATTGTTAAAAGATTAGAATCACTAGATATTCTGTCATTTGTCCCTTTCATTTGAACCCTTTTGGGTGCGACGTAGAAGCCTTAGATCTTTTAGGACCATCTCACAGGGAACCCTGGTTTTGTTTTTGTTTTGTCCCTGTAGGGCAGGGTCCATGAACTAGATTCAGCCGTTTTTTTATTCAGAGAATGGTCAGAGGGCCAGAACATAATTACAAATAATTTGTAGACTGCAAATTGACCACAAGAAGCCCATCAGATATAATATCTGACCAAAACATAATAATTTCTAAGCTTGATTACATTTGTATACGATCACATATCTCTCTCTATTATGTGTGGGAAAACTTTGGAACAGATTTACACAATTAAAGTCACTTGGAACTGATTTGCTGGTGTTTTGACAGTCTGTAAATACATACATAAAAAAATAGGCTCAGAAACTGTGGGAGCAAATTAAATCACCTGCGTGCCAAATTCAGCACACGGGCCGCCGGTTGGGGAACCCAGCTGTTTTGGAACCCAGCTGTTTTGGAACCCAGCTGTTTTGGAACCCAATTGGGTTATACTGTATGTAAAACCCTCTCATGAAGAACCCTCTGTTTGAAGGATTGTGTCATTTGTCCTTATGGGGATGCCATTTTAGATACCACCTACAACCCTTTGATTTGTCCCTGTAGAGCAGTGGTTCCCAAACCTTTCATAGTCCTGTACCCCTTCAAACATTCAGCCTCAAGCTGCATACCCCCTCTAACACCTGGGTCAGCGTACTCTCAAAGGTTGTTTTTTGCCATCGTTGTAAGCCTGCCACACCTAGATTCAGATCATTCCGGCGAAAAAACATCACCCAGATAGGACAACAGTTCAGTTGTATTCCATCTAAGAGATGAATATCACTCCAGCAGGAAAACCGAATGGTCTGCACCTTATTGTGATATTTATTGATAATGACCTATAGGATACTTCAGATGTGCCTATGGCACAGACTGTTAGGTACTCACCTGGTACTGGTCAGTACCTTTAAGGGTACATGTGCACAAAATATAGTATAATAGTGCAAATGTCTACCCAATATATACAAGGTACAATCATTAATGTACTTTGAAATGTAATGCGTGCAATGTGCTGGCATCGCTACATTAGCATACTTGGGGGCATGGTTTGAAATAAGTTGTATTTGTTCCAACCATTAGTGGAAGTGTTGTACCCGTTTCAGTGTTTTTATCATTATGTTGATGGAGGTTGAGCACGTAATTTGTCTTATTCAGGAGTGGCACTGTTAAGAGGTTACTGTGCAGTTTCCAGTAAATTAATTGAAGTTAGTTCCCATGCATTTTATGTTTCAATAATTTACTGTCAGCTTGCTGCCCCCCCCTAAATTACCCCAACCTACATGTACAAAATAACTTGACTAACCTGTACCCCCGCACATTGACTAAGGAACCGGTACCCCTTGTATATAGCCTCTTTATTGTTTTGGTTGTGTTACTTTTGATTTTACTATTTTTACTTTAGTTTATTTATTAAATCTTTTCTAACTCTTTCTTGAACTGTAGCAATTTCACGGTACAACACCTGTTGTATTCGTAGCATGTGATAAATACAATTTGATTTATCTTGTAATCAGTAAAGTTCAGTTAAAGCACAGTAAGTTATTGGCAGCTAATTGCAAATAAGTTACTAGCAGTTACTGGGTATTAAATCAAATTTCAGCCAAATGTATTTACATTAGTCGATGTCACAAAGTGCTATACAGAAACCCAGCCTAAAACGCCAAACAGCAAGCAATGTAGATGTAGAATCATGGTTAAGTTACTGTGACGTTTTAATTTAGTGACATCTACTTGCTAGTTAGGTAGTACAAAATTCACCGCAGATTCCAGGCAACTAACTGCCATTAAGGTAACGTGAAATGTACAGTAACCCCTTAACAGTGCAGGTCTGTATTGTCACATGCTTTGCAAATATGTCAGAACTGACCGTGTGAAAAGAGGTGCTCAACCTTTGACAACATAACAATCAACCACTTAAAGACATGCTCCATTACATTTGGTGACTAGTTAGTATTTTTTAAACCCCCCGCTTTTGGTGGAATTTGTCAATGTGCAGTTCATCCATGCATAATCTATGACCAGAATTACTGTCAATTAGCCACAAAATCCCTAGTTTGAAAGTGACTTTTTATGGAAGCTGTGCTGCGTGATTTTCCCTACATTTCCCCCCATGCGGGCCAGCCACCTATCAATTTGAGTTCCAGCCAATGAGATTCAGACCCTCACCATTTGAGTGACAGCTACAAAATGATTGAAAACAGCACAGTGAGAAAGATGGGGGACCACTTTTGGCTCATGGGCGCTACTTTCAGGAGTACTGGCTAAAAGTATACAACAGATTCCCTTTAAACTGGTACAACACTTCCACTGACGGTTGGCATAAATACACACAATTCAGTAACTTGTTGTTTATTGTACTTTCACTGCAACCAGTAGTCTGTAGTGTATCGTACAATTACAGGATCTTTTTAACAGTGTAGCATTTCATGGAATAAAGGAAACCATGGTGGAAAGGGAAAGAACATGATGGTTTTTCACAATCATCAGAAGTGTAAATAACCCTTCCTGATGTGCAAAAAAATTATATTGTTACACATATCACCCACACCCCTGATAAAGAACCCCTCAAGAGTGTGTGTCGTGACCTGGCTGTCCCAAGGGGACATAGAAAGAGTTTATTCAGGCTGTGGAATATGTAGGAGCCAGAGATTGAGCCACAGGTCCCTGCATTCCTATAACACTGGAGAGAAGAGGTTCTTCCCACCCATAGCCTTAGAGAACCGGTAGCTATACTGACATGTTACGAAATAAACAAGTTATGAAGATGGCTGTTGATGTTTTATCTGATTTTGGATTCCTGACAAAGGGTGCTTCTATGTGTGTGTTTTCTCAAACCTGCTAAACATGCTCAAATGAGGATGCATATTTAGTCTATGTTTGAAAAGTTGTGTAGAGACTATTAGAGCAAGAGAAGAGTCTTGTGTATTACTGCACAGAATCCTAATGTGAAATGTATGAAGGCAGATACTATGTGGCCCTCGATGGCCAAGCCTTGTCGAGACAACTAGTGTTCTGACAACGCTTTTCTGAGACAATTCTGACCTCTACTGGTATGACTGCTAACTGTCCTCCTTTTCTTCCTTACAGTGCTCAGAAGCTCAATGTAAGTATAGTCTTTTCCACTTGTAGAATTTTGAATCTGAAGTAAATATATTATTTAGATAGTTGATTCATAATTTAAAGTACACTTAATTTTAACGTTGCAGAAACATAACCAAGGCACATGTTATTCAAACATGTACGGTATATAATATCCAAATAAGTCCTGATTTTGTTTCCCTCTACCCTGAACTCTCCTACCATTTTAGGCACGCCCTGTACTAATTTCAAAGGTGTTGTAACACACATAGACAGTACTGATCAGGTAGATTCCAACTGCAGCTTGAGCACTGGCAATGCCTCAGTTCCCTCCAACTTAACTACAGTCAATGTCCCGAATAAAAACCAAAACTTCAACTGCTGCTGCACAACAAGTGAGTAATTTACACTAAGAGCTGGTTTTGACCATGATTAAGTCTTATCCTGGACTGAAAATAACTTTCAATGTTGATCCTGACAATATCTCCTTAAACAACTGTGGTTTTTGAAACTGTTGTCTTCTTTCTACTAAATCTTTATGGCACCTCCTTCATGTCTTCCTACCGTATGTTTATGTTCATGGCTCTTACTCACAACACCTACTTCTGTAGTAATTCCAGAAATATGTATTCTCTCTCCCCCACCCACCTCTCTTGCACGCACAGAGCCTGAAGTCATCAGGAACCTTACAGCCTCTGAAATCACAACATCATCTGTGTCTCTGAGCTGGACTGAACCATTGGGAAACAGCTCCTTCTACAGAGTAGAATGGACTGGTGGCAATACCAGTGGCAGTCAGAATACCCCAGAAACCTCTTTTAATGTTACTGCTCTCACTGCTGGAGTGCAGTACCTCTTCACAGTCACTGCAGTGGCTGGAGATAACACAACTGTAGGACAGAGCAAGACAGTTTCTAAGTATACAAGTAAGTAACTCAGATACTTTAGTGTTGGATTGTTTCAATGCCACAGATACTATTTGTATTCATTTATACGTTACTTGTTTGGATCCAAGAACGTGATGATTTGAAAGTTGCCATGTCTTTCTGCAATGAGACATTTCAGAGGATTTTTGCCCAATAGAAATGAATGGTAAATAATGTATTATGTCATCTTGTAGTCACTTTTATTATAAATAAGAATATAATATGTTTCTAAACACTTCTACATTAATGTGGATGCTACCATGATTACAGATAGTCCTGAATGAATTGTGAATAATTATGAGTGAGGAACTTAGATGCACAACATATCATACCCCTCCCTCCAAAAATGCTTACCTCCCCTGTTACTGTAATGGTGAGATGTTAGCATGTCATGGGGGTATGATACTGTATTTATGTATCTGTGACATTCTCACTCATCATTATTCATGATTCATTCAGGATTTTCCATAATCATGGTAGCATCCACATTAATGTAGAAGTGTTAAGAAATACGCTATATATACAAAGGTATGTGGACAACCCTTCAAATAAATGGATTTAGCTATTTCAGCCA